>NC_134843.1:5418349-5691567 GCF_965363235.1 Mytilus galloprovincialis | reverse complement strand
AATGTCTGATATTATAAGGTACACTATTACCAATACTATTTCAACTGATCGGGCGGAGCTTAAGTTTCAAATTACATAAGGACAGTCTATTTGAAGATGTGTGTGATAAGGATGATTGCCGTTATAATTATCACTGATTTCTAATCACCTATCAGTGTCACCAAACGAATTAACAATGACCATATCTGGACACTTCATTGATGAGTTTATACCAAAACACCTATCAGTAGATGGACTGGTCAATGATGAGCGAACCGTTTTAATTCCGCCCAGTCAAGTGAAATAAATCAAGTAATACTAACAATCAGATTACCTCGTTGCTTTAAATGACACTATATTGTTCTTTGTAATAAAACAAATTTCACACGTAAATTGGTTATATATACCGAAATACTTCCTATTGTTTACTGTTTATCACCTTTAATCTGATTTTATATATGACATCCCCGCTGGTGTGCCCCTATTTTGACAATTTTATCTATTATGTCTGTTTTGTTCACGCATCGTTGTCAATATAATGGAATTTGATGCTACTGTCATACAAGTGAGAGGTTTAGCTAGCTATAAAACCAGGTTCAATCCACAATTTTCTACATAAGAAAATGCCTCTACCAAGTCAGGAATATGGTAATTGTTATCCATTCGTTTAAGGTGTTTTATCTTTTGATTTTGTTATTTGATTAATGACTTTCAGTTTTGAATTTTTAATATTTTTGTGATTGTACTTTTCAATTACATAATCCAAGGACGTATAACTAAATCTAATATACGTCCTTGCATAATCTAACATATCCAATAAAAAGATTATATATATATATATATATATATATATATTGATGGGTTTCTACTTATTTATTCATCCTGTCTTTCAAATGTTTTGGTTAAAGTAATCCGCATGAAGGTAAATCCCCAAAACCACTTCGGACCACGAAATCAATAGTGTTTTATTTTCTTTACTAGCACTTGGTTGATACAACCGATTGCGGACTGTTAATACCCGAAGGTATCACCAGCTGATCATTATCGAGTGCTTTCGTACTGACATATCACTAGTAAAACAATTTTGATCTGAACAGGTTCAAAATGACTAAACACTAAATGATTAAGTCGTTTTCAGTATTTCAATTAATTAACAGCAGTATTAGAACTGTTCAGAATATTCGCTTGTTGTCAATTAAGATCTGTTCAGTCAGGTTCAGACTTATATAATGGTTGTCGTAACCTTGGCATAATTCAGCTATTTTACTTGTTTACCTAATAAGTTCTGCCTCATATCTTTACTTACTTCTAGAAATTGAAAATAAGGGTCGGTAGAAAACAAAACTTTACAACAAAAAGAGATGATTTCAGGTTCCCAATTGTTAACTTTTTTTTATTTCTATGAAGCAAAATTCCCGCATTCGGAGAATATATCTGCAATATTCCAGGGCTTGTGTTTCCTATCATGATTTCCGTGGTAGATAGTTGCTGCTCACAATGACGCTTATAAACCAAGTATTCCAAGTGATGAAATTGAAATTATCCTTTCGTAATTACTAGGTTTGTACTAACTTTAGCAACACGACGTGTATCATATGTGGAGTAGGATATGTTTACCATTCCGGGGCACCTGAGATCATCCCAAAAATTTGTTGGGATTCTTTATTAATCGGTCTTTTCTTTGTTTTCTTTGTTTTCTATATATTTTGTGTACTATTGATTGTCAGTTGGTTCTTTTTCTTTTTTAGACATGGCATTGTAATTTTTTTTTTCGACTTATGAGTTTGAATGTCCCTTTGGCATTGTTCGTCTTTCTTATAGAGTTTATTCATTTTCGAATATATCAATTATGGATGTAATACAAATCGAGGGGAGACCACAAATAGAATGGGCCTGATGCATTGACCGTGTAAGCGCTTACTGTTTTGTATGCATCCTAGTTCTTGTAAATCTACAATCAATAATAAAATATATAAAATCATTATAAAGATTGATACTATTGCGATATTTAGAAATAACATTTCAATTTTAAATGTCGTGCTGAGAAGGGATATAACAAATTGACAAAAGACGTCAGTATATTCAAAATAACAATAGTTGAATCGTGCATAAAATGTCATGTGTTATGCCGTTTTTTTCCAATGACGTCAGAACTTGTAATTCTATCTTGCTAATTGGTTTAATGAAAAGTTAATGTTCGTTTAATAGTGGTAATGAAATTAAAGCATAGGGAACCAGTCATGTTGTGTTTCTTAATTGTATTATAAACAGAAGACAAATGACGTAATTTCCTCACCTTATCCTACGATGTTTTAACTATTTTCTATTTGAAATTGAATTAGCAATAAACATGTACTGTTGATCGTCAGGTGATACGTCATCCAACAAAATAAATGTTTACGCAGTTTTCCCGTTGTTAACTTTCCATACCACAGAAGGAACATATCCTCTATCTCGTCATATGGCAATCATGAATTAGTAGAGTGATAAGACGTATCTGTGACTCAACTTATATGCGACATAAATCGACACAAATCGTTGAATCTGTACATTTATGGATTGTATCTATTTCCTTATTGAAATAACAGGATTGTGCTCGCATAACCTGTCAATGCACACAGTCAGCATCTATTCTGTTTTCAGTTCATGCAATTTCCTCAACTTTTATTTTTATCTGGATTTTCATATTCTAAAAGGAATAATGAGTTTTAAACATCAGCCAATTACTGTTGCCTGCTATTGAATAGAATAGTAGAACCTTTTACATAACAGTTTTGCAAAAAATCTATTACATCATGCATATCATAGATATTTTGTAATTCATACAAGCAGAACAATTGGAGCCTTTTATAGCTAACTATGCGTAATGGACTTTGCTCATCGGTAAAGGCCGTACGGTTACCTATAGTTGTTAATGTCTGTGTCATTTGATCCTTTGTGTGAGAGTTTTCTCATTGGCAATCATACCACATCTTATTTATTTAAATATATATTTCGACCTGTTAGTCAAATGCGTTTTGTTTAAATATACTTTTTCACTTTTTTTGGTCTTTTGGAAAATGTTGTTTGTGCTGTTTTTAGACCCTTCTTCAACGAAATTTGTTTTACATGCACACGCAGTATAAAAATTGCGGTTTTTATCCAACACAATCATAGGTTTGAACGTAGTTTTCAATTTAGACTCGTCTATATTCTTTCGTTTGGGCTTGTATCATATTTTCCCTCCGGTTTATATGATCCGTTCATCCTATATTGACTCTTAAAATTTAAGAGTCTATCTAAAAATGAAGGTACTTTTTATATGGTCTTCCAAATACCGTTTCGATCCCTAACATCACTGAAGAGACATTTATTGTCGAAATCCGGATCTGGTGTACTAACAAAAATATTGACACCGTATGTTTGTGGCATAACATCGTAGCCACAAGTTAATTTTTTTTCTATTTAGTATTAAATCTATATTAAGATCCATTTTGTTACATCTTGTAATCAATTTTATCTGGCAATCACCAATGGCATTCAACAGGGTTAAAGAACATCAGTTGTTCGACCTGTTAGTCAAATGCGTTTTGTTTAAATATACTTTTTCACTTCTTTTGGTCTTTTGGAAAATGTTGTTTGTGCTGTTTTTAGACCCTTCTTCAACGAAATTTGTTTTACATGCACACGTATAAAAATTGCGGTTTTTATCCAACGCAATCATAGGTTTGAACGTAGTTTTCAATTTAGACTCGTTTATATATATATATATATATATGCAACAGCTAAACATGAAAATTGATTGAATGTATATTGACCCGTCAGTAGTACTATGCCTCCTTTCAAGCTGAAATGACTTGGTTCTTCCTTATCCAATTATTACCTTTAAAACTATAGATTTTAAAACGTTGACATTTTTCTTGATTCTACCTTTTTTAGTTGATAAGTGAAGTTAACCAAACTTACAAGTTGTTTACTCGACAATTCTGCTATGCTATGAGGTTCTGCAAAAACACAATAGTGTTATTACACATGGAGAGATCACCTTTGTGATTTATGGCATAATGTTATCGTTTGTTATTTACTTTAGTATACTAAAACGTCAATTATAGATTCTGTATGTGCTTATCTAACATTTTTTTATGTGATTTCATATAATGATAGGCAAAATACTTAAGTGTTTAAAGATCTCCTTGAATGTTTTATATTTGTCACCGCATAAATTTTTTCTTTACTGTATTCGATAAAAATTAATACAAATCAGTATGATATTTATTGTAACATACAGTTTGAGTAGAAATATGATGCTGTTGTTTATACTTTACAGCGGCTAAACTTCATTTGGTTCGAGATTCAACTGTTTTAGAGCCCTCGACTGATTTTTATTTTGTTTTTGCACCACTGAAGATACATTAAGTGTTGAGATGTACATCTGGTACAGTAAAAGTGGTACCATTTATGCAGAGAAGAAGTAAAGGTAAAAGAGGGGCGAAAGATACCAGAGCGACATTCAAACTCATAGATCGAAAATAAACTGGCATCGCCATAGCTAAAAAAGTAAAAGACAAACAGACTAACAATAGAACACAACATAGAGAACTAAAGACCAAGTAACACGAACCCAACTAAAATCTGAGGTTGATTCATCCTCCTTAGTAATCAGAGGCACATTTTAGAAGTAAATGATCATTTATGAATAATGACTGGTTTAAAACTAATTGGTGTTATACAAACCTGCTTTAAAACGTTTTGATGAATTTTTAGTCTGCCATTAAGTTACACCATATTTCACAACTATACTCGTGATCTATAAAATGTAGTGAAGAAAGTTTCATGGCTATGGACCGATAATAGAAATAGCTAAACCGTAAAAGCAAAGCTTGTATCTCACTTTGTGGAAAGAGACAAAATAGACATAAATTGATCATATTTCAACAAAAACAAGAAGGTATTGTTATATGGATTGATAATATTGCAATATTTAGAAGAAGAAAAACATAAATTGGACAAATGACGTCTGTTGAAAAACCACAAAGAAAGCAATTGATCGAATCTGCATAAATTCCCTTAGTTGTTTCGTTTCTTTGCAATGACGTCAGAACAAGTATCTTTATCATGCTAATTTGTTTTATGGAAAGTAATTGACAATTGTGCTAGCTCAATAACGGTTATTAGATTCTCGCATGGAACCAGATATGTCGTCAACTGTAAAAAATGACGAAGATTATTTCGCTTGCATTTATTTGCATCAAGTTTGAAACAACATGATATAAAAGAGGGGTGAAAGACACCAGAGAGACATTCCAACTAATAAATCGAAAATCAACTGACAACGCAATGGCTAGAAAAAAATAGACAAACAAACAATAGTGCACAAAACACAACAAAGTAAAATAAAGGGTAACCAAGTTGTGAAGAAAAATATCACAAAATATGGCACATTTTTGTAAGACAAAAAAAAGTGAAAGAACTAATCACTACATAACATGGAAAGTATACTGAAAAGAAAGATGACCATTTAAGCAAATAACAAACAAGTCAACCAAGGTCTGCTTTTGCAAAAAGGGTGGCATTCGTTTAAGTCTTAAAGGGGCAAACTAGAGGCTCCATTGAGCAAATATCGCTAACCTGCCATTTTTGCATAAAATTGATCCTATGCAAAAGAGTTTTTGTTTTTCATGGAAACTGTAACAGCTAACGTCTTTTTTTCTATTAACAGTTTATTTTTCTATTTACAGCATTTGACAAAAATGTTGTTTTCAGCTACTAACAATAGGTCCATTCAACTGCCGCTGGACTGTTAGTCCTTGTTGGCATCATCAGCTAAATGCCTCAGTACTGTCATGATTTATTAATTTTTTTCTAGAAATCCCCGTTGATTAGTAGAAATTTCGGGGCCTTGTATAGCATAGTATGCGGTATGGGCTTTGCTCATTGTTGAAGGCCGCATGGTGACCTATAGTTGTTATTTTTTGTGTCATTTTGTCTTTTCAGGAGAGTTGTCTCATTGGCAATCATACCACATCTTCCTTTTTATATTATGTTCCTGGTCCCTCGGGCAACCTTAGTTGAATTGGTTCATTCTTCTAGGTACCATATCTAATTAACGTTCCACATAAATATTCATCCTTTGCATTCAAATATATAAGTTTGAGAGTTCTCGGTGAAGGTAAATTCATAAAAACGTTTCGGACGCACGAATTGTTTAGAACTTTTTATGCATCATGTACAGTTTCCCTCTTTCTTTCATAGTCTCCATAGGAGACAGAAAAATCATCTTTCAAAGGCAATATTTTGTACAAGAAGCATAATGAACATTTCACCTATGTTCATCTTGTTTGTCTTGTTCTATAGATTTCTGTTTCGTCACTTAAAGTTGCTCTACTATCGATTCCGCAAGGGCAATGTTCCAATAAAGATTCAGTTGACCATATTGACTTTTTGTAATCTTGGCATACAGATATTTTCTGTAACTTGCAGTTTCTTTTTATCTTCTATAGGCTTAAAAGAGAAACAATCAAAGTCCACGCGGCACAACGTAGAAAACTAAACACTGAACCCTACAAACCGAGTGTGATCTCAAGAGCTCATGTAGGGTATTTAAATTATAAAATAATGTGATGATATAGTAAACAACAAATCCACTATCTAAACAGTGTGAAGGTATGACGTAATTAAAAGTTACGAATTTATCTCTAACTTAATCTTAAAAATTCAGAAAGAAAGCTTGCAACATTTGTATTCAGAACAACTTTCTTTTCAGAATTTTCAAATGTTGCATTAGATCAAATGTTGCACCAGAAAGTATTCTATTGGTGCAAAAAAAACACCACTGAAACGTAATTATATAAGAATATATTTATTATTGACATTTTTTAATGTAAATATGATACTAAAGTCAATTGATTTTCACGACTGTAAGGCAGGACCAATGAAAATATACTTGAAACGTAGAATCAGCAGCTACTGCTACAACATCACCAATTTGCAACTCAACCGCCACAACGGAAGTACCGGTTGCTATTGTTTCATCACTAGACATGCGCAAGGTGGATAATGAATTTCCATTTATATGAATAGAAAATTGGGCGTTTGATTTTCTGCCGTTGATTACCACAGTTATATGATATAATCCAGGTTTTTCTGCAGTAAAAACACCAGACGACCGTATTGCTGATAGGTTTAGTATTCCTGTGTGTGAACGAATCTCATCAAACTTGATTGTCTGACCACTATGACGATCACCATCAACAGAAACACATGCTGTTACTGCCACTGAAAAAAAGGAAAGAAGTTATAAAAACTGACACTTTCAAAGTCATAAGTCGAAAACAAACTGACATTGTCATGACAAAAAAAGAAAGCATAAGTATTACCGTATCTTGTACAGTTATAAATGGTATACGAAAAAGAATAAATAGACAGTATGTTACAGTAAATATGTTAGTAACAATTAGGGAAAATTACCTCCTCAAATGAACTACTTGAGTGAAAGGCACGTAAATATTAAGACATTGTGTACATTGATTTATTTTTCTTTGTTTTTAATGCCAGTTCGGGATTCTTTGGGTTTCCTAGACTTTTTACAATTGTTAAAAAAAAATTCAAAAGTTTTGGGGTTGTTTTTGTTTCATTCTTTTTTTTCGGTAAAGTAATTTGATACGACAGACTGCATTGCGTCTACCTAATCTGGCCAGGAACGGACATAAATTGGTATGTATGCAATCTGCTTAGTCGAGAGGACCAATATTAATTTACCAGTAGAGTCTGTACATCTGTCCTTAAGCGAGCAGTATACAAAAACTATTTAATAATCGACATTATCAGATGTGATCATCCTGAAGGATTAAAAGATATAAAAAAGATAAAGGTTTTTTGATTTGTTTATTATAAAATATTGTTTCTCCCTATACAATTTACTAAATAACAACCAACAATTCAATCTCTTCTTATTCATATCACCATTAGTTATCTGCATAATAAACAGTTTTGCTACATGTGACCACGTAATCTATACACACTCAATATAGACTACCAATAAAGCAAGAAATGTTTTGAACTATTAAACTTGACTACTATTTATTACAAACCTTTTTCCTGACTCAAGGCCAACTTTTTATCTAATATGTCACGAGTATCAGTTTCCTTGCGGGCTACTTCCAGTAATGTGTCCGCATGGGTAGCTGTCTCATTCAGATTGAAATCAACTCGCTCATTCAATCGGTATGTTTGAGCTTCAAGTCTATTTAATACTGTTTGTGTTTCCAAAGTTTTGTTATATAAAACGCCAACAGTATTGGTTCGTACGCGTTCGTTTGAATCCAGTATAAATGTTTTGGCACCAACCGCTTTAACCTGAGCCTCTAATGTTTTTACGGTCTGTTGTATCGATGTCAGCATTTCAAATGTTTCCTTCTGCTGTTTTTTTAACGCTAAAAATTCCGTTTGTGTGACATGCTGATTGTGATTGGCTACCATTTGAGAACTAGCCAAGCTAAGTAACGCAAACATCAAGGACTTTAAAAGAAACATATTGAAATGTTGCTTTCTCCTTAGAAAATCGTCTAATGAGATAACTGATATACGAGTTTTCTATATATAGTCATATTTTAGAAATTATCATATGTTTACTAAATAAATAAATATTTTGCCTTGTAATGTATCTGTTGATGTTTGATCAGATGAAGTCATGTGCAAATGTCACTGATAGAGATAAAATAAAGAAGTATATATTTATTTTACGGTTTTAATTCTTTTAATATGTAATAGAACATGTTAAATTCACAACAGCCCAGACTCATAATAAAAGGAGATAAGGATATATGTCAGCAACATTTGTGCGCTGCTAGCAGTATGCCATAATAGTAGTGCAAAACATTTAATCAAATAATAAATTGCTTAGTTTGCTAAAAAAAATCAGTTTTAATTGAATTTTGCTAATAGTAAAAGTAGAAAACGAGTAGAAAAGCAGAAAATGCAAAATGCATTCATGACATTTTGTTGCAAATCAAATCAATTTTGCTTATTGCTATAGATATCTGAAAGTTTGTGCTTTTAGACAATGATGATAAAGAATAACATTTGTTGATCGCTTTCCCTGTTTAACATGTTTAAACACAGTTATATACGTAACTTTCCTTTTAATCCTTAAAAAAGAAATGAGGATTGTTGCAGTCAATTTTATCAATATACAGCATGAATAGATTAAGAAATTAGAATTAAGTAAGGTTGCGATTCCCTCGCTTATTTGTAAGCAAATTTTGACTGTGTCTGAGTAATATACATTAACGGTTAAAGTTACTATGAGGAGGTTGTAGAATGATTGGCAATAATCCTTAACGGCTTGCTGAAACTAAACTAACTGTGTTCCAAGCACCTTGATCAAGTTCGACTTGTACAATACTGATTTGCATTGTTTATGGGTACTTTAATTAACAGAAATATTTGTGTTCCCTATTATGAACACCAGATCCACAAACAAAAACAAGGTAGAATAGAACTTTTTGGAAAGTTATGCCTAGATTAAACAAAAACTATAAAAAAACAAGAATGTGTCCAAAGTACACGGATGCACCACTCGCACTATCATTTTAATTGTTCAATGGACCGTGAAATTGGGTAAAAAATCTAATTTGGCATTAAAATAAGAAAGATCATACCATAGGGAACTTGTGTACTAAGTTTCAAGTTGATTGGACTTCAACTTCATCAAAAACTACCTTGACCAACAACTTTAATCTGAAACTCGCACTTTCATTTTCTATGTTCAGTGGACCGTGAAATTGGGGTTAAACGTCTAAATTGCCTGTAAAATTAGAAAGATCATATCATGAGGAACATGTGTACTAAGTTTCATGTTGATTGGACTTCAACTTCATCAAAAACTACCTTGACCAAAATCTTTAACCTGAAGCGGGACAGACGGACGGACGAACGAACGGACGGACGAACGGACGCACAGACCAGAAAACATAATGCCACTCTACTATCGTAGGTGGGGCATAAAAAATAACTGCCAACACCATAGTATCCACCAGTTAACAAAAAAGCATAATGATTTGACGTAAGACAACCACTGATTATGGATAGGCAAATAAATGGAATCACAGGGTTGAAGATGTTGAACTAGTATAGATCTCAATCCTTTATCTAGATCAATAGACTAACAAAAAGGTACATACCAGAAAATCAGTACAAGAAATCACTTAACTCTAAATTGATGATTGGATGATTTGAACCAAAACACAAGCAATAACAAAACTGATAATCAATCACAGCATAGCGTAACAGAGATCGCTAATCATTTCCATCCAGATTTATCAAAAAATTATTTTAAGAAAAATTTCTTTTAATCTTTTTATGAATTGTGTGATATTGTAGTATACATAGAAGAAAATTCATATATGTCAAAGGAGACAAATTGACATTGAAAGGAGCGGTAAGGTTTTTCAAAATTGCTTCTGTAATACGCTAAAACATTCCTTAATTAAAATATTTTAACCGAATAAGACATTTATGTCATCTGATTTCGAAAGTCTAAAATTTACCAACCAAATAAAAACAATATGGTTTTTCATAAGAAATTACAATTTTAAATAGATTAATAGTCCTTTCGAGCTCGATTTGAGATTTATTAATAGATATAACACTTAAAGTTTACCCAAATAATTTTTTTTATGATGTGTTTCAAACATTTTAGATATAAAGTACCTCCTTATCTTTATATTATGAAACATTAATTTCGTAATTCACCTATTAAGGATCTGCCTTGATCTTGGCATTTGTACGGGTTTTTCTTTAACAAAAACAATATTTTCCAATCAATATATTTTTGTCACTTTTAAATGTCAAGTTCACTAAGAGGACACTTGAAATATTGTAGCTGTTTTCATATGATTTTCTCATACATTTGTCCTTGTCCTTTTTAAGGTTCATATGAAATTTAGAAGCATGCTTATTCCATTTGATACAATTTAAGGGGATTAATATCATGCATATATGATCTAAGCCGCGATATAGCTTCTTGTCATGATGCAGCAGAAGTCAAATAGTTATCAAAGGTACCACGCTAATAATTTGATACGCCAGACGAGCGTTTCGTCTACATAAGTCTCATCAGTGACGCTCAGATCAAAATAGTTAGAAAGCCAAACATAAATTGTAGACATTGAGGATCCAAAATTCAAAACGTTTGTGCTTAATACGGCTAAGGTCATCTAAGCCTGGTGTAAGAAAATCCTAAGTATCTTAAATAATTCATACTTTTGCAAACAGTACATTTTTATAAAGGACCTTAAAATTGATAGTCATGACAACACCGAAGTGCTGACTATTGGGCTGGTGATACCCTTGGGCACGAAACGTCCACCAGCAGTGGCATCGACCCTGTGGTTTAAATAGTAATCAAAGGTACCGGTTCATAAGACTCATCAATGACGCCCAAATCAAAATAGTTAGAAAGCCAACAATTATAAAGTTGAAGAGTATTGAGGACTCAAAATTCCCCCAAAAAAAACCACCAACAAATCAATTACATTTGCGAGGGTTTTCCAGTAAACATGTATTGCCGACAGTCTAATATCGGTACACAATAGATACTATTCAAAACAATTGTTTGTATTGGAAACATCCACTTACTAAAATAAATGAATTTGGGGTTGTTCGATCTTACAAACAGGTAGATAATGACAAGGGGACATTCTAAATTCAGAGGTCGAAGTAAAACTGACAATGTCAAGGACAAAAACGACGAAAGACGAACAAATCCACAAACTCTTCACAGAGAATTAAAAATGTATTTACACCGCCAAAAACTAGTGTTGACCTTAGGTGATTTATTTCTGAAAAGCCTGCACACCTATCGGGTGCAACAGTTATTATCATTTCTGTAGATACTATTCCTTTAATTACATCTATCAACTCATATAGGTCATGAAAATGCAAGAGATAATTTTAAAAACACAAATTCTAATTATTAGATTATCAATGCAATTTCTTGTGAGTATGTGGTGGTTACAAATGTAGTTAGTTAATTGTACCATCAGCTTAATAATAAAGAAATACGTTGGTTTCTTTTAACTGTCCACTTATGCTAAAAGTTGGCATATTATTTCATTCTGATATATGAACTATACAAAAGTTCATTCTTATATACATGAGTATGCTATATCCTGCTGGTTTGATTTTTTTTTTCAATTTTGAGTGAACATAACTATGAGTCCAGATGTATGTTTGCTTTTAATAAAACTTTTAATCGATTTTTACAATTGTCATACAAGACCAATGGGTGTATACTTGGAATGTAGAATCAGCAGTAACTGTTATGACATCACCAATCTGCAATTCAGCCACAACTACGGAAGTGCCTGTCGCAATAAATTCATCACTTGACATGCGCAGAGTAGATAAAGTATTTCCGTTTACATGAATAGAAAATTGTGCATTGGCTTTTCGTCCATTGATCACCGCAGATATGTGATATAAACCTGGTTTTTCAGTTGTGAAAACTCCAGAAGATCTTATCGCAGAAAAGTTTATTATTCCAATGTGAAATCGTATCTCATCGAACTTGATTATCTGTCGGCTATGTCTATCACCATCAACAGCAACACACATTGTTACTGCCACTGAAATGATAAAAGATAATTCATAAGTATAACGAGTTTTACAAAGAAATACAAATCAGTATACTTTATACACCTCAAACAAATTTCTTTACCCAACGTCAAGCTCTAAATGGACATGCGTCCTGATCAAATATTGATTATTATAGCAAAGTACCACCATCAACATCAAATCCTATGAAAAATAGATCTGAGCTTTCACTTATTGGCCAAATATTTCGGAATTTTGGGTCATCAATGCTCTTCGTACTTTACTTTTTGTTGTTGTCATTTTTCACATTTTCCATTCGAGCGTCAATAACGAGTCTTTTGTAGAAGGAACACGCGTCTGTCTTTCAAAATTTGAATCCTGATATCTATGATGAATCTATCTACGAGATATATCTGTTTTCGGACTGTTTCTTTATAAGGGAAAACACACGTTATGATTAATTTGTGTAAAATTTGGGCTAAAACTTTGTAACGTATCCTAGAGAAGATGTCAAAATATCAAAATCAGGGAAATATAATTTGAAACTACAAACCTCTTTCCTGACTCAATGCTATTTGTTTATTTTGTGTCTCATGAGTCACAATTCCCGTACGGGTGATCTCTTGTAACGTTGCCTCATGGGCACTCGTCTCATTTCGGTTGAGTTCAAGTTGTTCTTTCAATTGCTGTGTCTGAACCTCAAGGCTCGTCAAAACTTTTTCGGTTTCGAATGTTTTATTATATAACACGTCTATGGCATTAGTACGTACACGTTCGTTCGAATCGAGGATGAATGTTTTGACAGAAACTGCCTTCACCTGAGTCTGTAATGCTGTTACGGTCTGCTGTAATGTCGTCAGTAACTGAAGGGTTTCATGCTGTTGCTTCTTTATTGCTAGATATTCTCCGTGTAGGTCAGGATGGTTGGGTGTGACTGTCAATTGGGCACTAATCTGCAAAAATAACGAACACAACAAGCATGCACTTAACACAACATTAGTATGCAACATGTCAATTGCCGGATGAGATTACTGTAGGATACTGAATAAAGTGTGTTGTAGTAAACATATATGTAGGGTATCATCATATGATTACAGAATGGACATATCTTGTTTTTGCTTTGTAATGTACCCGTATCTGATATGTATATATTTAATCACATGTCTCTGACCTCACGAGTCATTTTTAATTAAAGTTTGTTTTAAATCAACCAAATTAATAACATGAGTTTTACTTTTAATATATGGTAGTTATATGGTATCATTAGCCAGGTTGTCAGCACTTTTGTGCTAAAATAAAAAAAATAATAGATATGTTAATTTTCTCTAAATCTATGTTTAGAAAATGTGCCTTTGCGTAAAACACTAATGTGTTTATAACAGCAGGTATATATTGACATAGTCGTATTTGGAACAACCTTTCGGAATTTTTCATTTTTAATCCTCTTTATAAATTTGGTATTTGATTGGCCTTTACACTGTTTTGATTCGAACTCCACTGATGAGTCTGATGAAGAGTGCGTCTGGCGTACAAAGTTATAAACCTAGTATATATTTGATGAGGTTTTTTCATCTAATAGTCTGGAATATCTATTTTTAATCATTTAATATGAAATTAGAAGTGAGAATGGCAAAAGTCTTAACCACCATGTATCATCGTACAGCGGATATAGGTACTAACCAAGCGGGCGTGATCGATTTTGATCTTACACGGTAACGAAAAATCTTTGTTTTGTTCTTATAATATCAATGTGTACTTCAATCTAAACATAATTGCTGTTTTAAGAAATGATTTGGTCGTAGGTTGATGATTAGAGATGTCTCATTATTTCTCCAAAACAAGAGGGATTACTAAAAGCATGTGCAAATACTTGTAAAAGAAGTTGGCCCTCGTCTCATCCGATATAATTCTATATTCATTGCAACTCTTTTTCTGATAGAAGGTCAATGTGTGTGTGTAATAAGTATAGCTGTTTCAATAATTGGCATTGAAATCTTTCATACATATGTTATTTTTCGATATTTTATCCCTAAAGAAGCGTTGTGTACGGTGTTTAGCTGACCACATAAATCCTTATGTACGGTGCATAGTTAAGTTGTTGTACACCGTACACAAAAACTTTTTTCATACTCGTTTATTACCTAAAAAGTTTCAAGGAATGAGTAATCGCAGGTAGTTTTATGATAGGTAACTATTACTTTTGCCCTGTATTAGATTTCTTTCAGTTAAAGCATGTAAATGTCTCAACAACTGTATCGAAATTGAAAGTTAGTGTTGACATTCACAACTATTTGCGCATGTACAAGTTAATTGTTCTTATTAGAATATCAAAGTTCTTTCATGAATAGGAAAATATCGATGCGAAAATTATTTGGGAGCAGGAATTTTAAATGTTGAGAAATGTACATTGAATATTGATAAAGCAAAACAAAGATTTTCGTTACCGTGTATGGTCAAAATCGATCATGCCCGCTTGGTTAGTACCTATATCCGGTATATTGATGATACACGGTGTTAACTCGAATTTTTTGTCAGCAAGTTTCATAGATAAACATAAGGATAAATATATATATATTTAATAGTGTTTTAATAATAGTTCGATTCCGATGTCCTCGAGTTAAGCTGAGAAAGTTGACTAATTCTATTTCGGACTTTATTGTTCACGGGTTTTTTTTTTGTAACCAATTAATTTCTATGAATGTTGATAATATTATTATTATACTCAGAATTTCCTTTCATATTGTTTCTTTTTGTTCCAACTATGAAGGTTAACGAAGAAAATCGTTCTGTTCTGTGTAATATGTGCACAAATAACTTAATTTGAATCGTTTCTGTACCACACAATGTATGGATGATATTTAAAACCGCATCCCCTTATAGCAGGTTCCAAATGTATTCTAAATCTTGGGAATTTTCTTTATAGACAATATATTATTTTGATTCAGTTATATGTTCCTGAGTTTAGATGAGCCAGCTCAAATCAGCCTCTGGGTGCGGGATCTTCCCTGTGCGTTGAAGACCCATTGGTGGTCACGGGCTGTTTTTCTTCTTTGGTCGGGTTCTTGTCTCTTTGTCACATTCCACGTTTCAATTCTCAGTTCTACATCATGCTTGATGTGTATGACGATACTTAAATATCAATCAATATATGTTATGCAATAAGGCTTATTTTGTTTCAAAGAAGTCTAATATTACGGATGCAACTCGTGCAATAAAACTGCTTACTTGTTCTAGGCAACTGAGTATACATACGTGGGATTATTGTTGCTAAGACTTTACGTGTTCTACATAAAATGTTCATGCCGTTTGCTTGACCTTTAATTTCGACTACTTATATCAATTATTCTCCTTCAAATTCTTCTAGTTTTATTTTATTTTTTAAATAACTTTCATTAGTGCTAAGGATAAAGATAAAAATTAACTACAGCAACTTGATATTTTCAACAGTATCGAACGGAAAATATAAGCATGCTTATCTAGGATAAAATAACCAATAACTGTATGGTAATAACATGGATTGACGTCATTGTCGAAGGGAAAAGAAGTTAATTTGTTTAATGAGAAGACATTTATTTTCATGACCTTGAATATAGATAATCTCCAGTCTGTATGCACAATAATGTACTTTAATGTACATTTATATACTTTTTATAAACATGTTTTTGACATTATCCATCATATCTAATAAAGGTTATTCCAAGGTCAGTAAAAAAAAAAACAGGTATTGGTTCTGATTAAGTGTCATCGTTTTTTACTTCATGGATTTAACAGGACATTTTGATCAAATTGTTGGACTTTTTATTTCAAATTAATTGTTCATTCGCTGTCCGTTGCATGTTTTTGAACTGCAACTATGATAGGCCTTTCAGGTCCCATTATTTTGACCCGTTTGCTTGTGCAACACATTATAGTCTGTCCCATTGCTCTAGAGCAACACACAACAGTCCATGCTGGTACCCTAGAGTATCGCACATCAGTTTGTTTGCATATCGTTAAGCTTGTTTGGGCACTCTGTAGAGGTAAAAATGTTTGCGTCCTCCAAAGAAGAGTACCGTAATTGCACAATTAGATTTTGATGAAATATCATAGAAAATGCAGTACAATATAAGTTTGGGCATAAGGATAACCTTGAAATTGAAGTACTGGTCTTTCGTCCCTAAAAGGCTCTGACTATAACCCTCTCTTAAGAAGGCAACACATATTTGTTTGATATGATATGAAAAATTTGATTTGAATTCCCTTTGTCAAATGTCGAGTGCTTGAACTTTTCACAAGCTGTTTTTGAACAGAAGAGGTACGTAAACGCAGTATTTCACTTTGACCGCATCTACAAATACCATCATCACAGAATTGCTTCATCGAACTGGTCCAAAACTGTGTTACGACCGGAACGGCTTTCAAAATGCAATAAGATAGGTATATATCATTTTAACTACTCTTAAGAAGCTACTATTTGATTTTTAAGGGGGACTAGTATGTAATTTGAAAAAAGACAGGACAGCAGTTTTGAGTACAAAACAAACAGGATGAGCAACTTGGGAGAAAAGGCAGTTCAACAAATTTAGGTAAAAAAATGCCAGACAATATTTTCGATTTTAGTAATTTCCTAGTTCCTAACCCCCATAAAAATCTCAAATGGTAGCTCTCTTACGCTCAATGAAAATGTAGGACATGTGACAATATACATATAGACGATCATAAAATCCTATGTGATTCAGATATATCGTAGTGACATGAAAGTAGAATTTATTTACTTTTAATTACGGTTGCTTTCATATCAGTTAATAATAGTCTACTTAAATGAGATAAAATTAGATTCTCGTTTGATAATATATTGATGTCAACCATATTTATATCAATTCATGTTATGTTCATAGCTCACAAGGGTTCCTGGGTAGGGTATTTATATATGTCTTAATACAGCATGCAGTGGGAAATCACCAACTGTTATTTGTTTAGAATAAATACACATTTTAAAATATTTATATTTATATCTTTATCTATATCTATATCTGTTGACTCAAATGCGAATCAAAGACCTATGTATCTTTATGATCATTATATTCCGTAATGAAATGAAAGATACATTATTGTAACTCATTAAATGAAAACGAATAATGTTCTAAAAAGATAACTATAAAACACACTACGTTCACAAAGTAAGTCAAGTGTCTAAAATGTCTCGAAGGGTTTTAAGGTGGTACCCAATAAAGGCAACAGTAGTATACCGCTGTTCAAAAATCGTAAATCTATGGACAAAAACAAAATCGGGGTAACAAACTAAAACTGAGGGAAAGGCATCAAATATAAGAGGTGAACAACGACACAACATTAAAATGTAACACACACAGCAACAGACTAAGTCCGATGAGAATAACCAATATAACATCAAAACGAAATACATGAATTTGGGATAGAAAAGTACCGTGGCACGTCTTATAGTAATGTGAATTCACACTCAAATATAGGAGAAAACAAACGACACAACGGAAACACAACGTAAAAATGTTACACACACAGAAACGAACTATGATAAAACAATGGCCATATTCCTGACTTTGGTACAGGACATTTTTAAAGAAAAAAATGGTGGGTTGAACCTGGTTTTGTGGCATGCCAAACCTCGCACTTTAATGGCATTGTTAAATATAACATTAAAATGACAACATAATAATACAGGACTTCAATACAAATAAATGGAAGAACGTATAAGGCAAAAAAACACATGAATAACACACCTTCCCTAAAATTAATTTGGCTCGTTTAATTTTCATAAAAATTTGACACTGTATTTACTTTGACCCTTAGACAAAAATATAAAAAATTTCAAAAAATTGGAATCAACCATATCATCAGAAAAATTACACTGGTTATATAGCAGTTTGACAAAAGCTTAATATTCCAATAACAACACAGTGTAATTAAAACGTTTAGCTGATTTTACAGAGTAATCTCCCTGTAGTGTTAGGTGCCACCTTAACTATGTTTTTATGTGCTTCCCCGTTTTTGAATGTTCCTGGGAGGGTGGTAATATGTGTTTTTTATTTGAATATAAAACCAGGTTTGACATACCATTTTACCTGTACCAAGTCAGGAATATGGCAGTTGTTTTCCGCTCGTTCCATTGTTTGATACATTTGATTTTGTCAGTTTTTCTGTACTTGGATTTTTTTAAGTATGGTATTTTTGTTTAAATTGTTTTACTGCTGAACATTACACATTAATTCCAAATCAGATTATTCATTGAATTTTACACAGATTTGAGAGTCAACAATCACGACAGTATCAAAGCATCACAGACTATAGTTTCTTGGTAGTTAATTAAAACATGAAATGATTATTGACTCTTTTTTTCCCTCATGGTAATACTCCTATTGCAAATAAGTGTTTTATTTTGGTGTTTTCTGGTTTTGTTTTCTTCAATAAGTAATGGGTGCTCATGTCGCTTCAGATTTGATAGGCTTTAACCTCGAGATTTTTTAACAATCCTTGGAAGTCTTTATGTTGACCAACATGAACATCCAGTTCGTACGTATATGTATAGAATAAGTATCGGAATAGTAAACTACTAATACATAAGTATTGCATGATAGTCGCATATCAGTTTACGAGCTAAGCGCAGATATAAACAAACGTTTACGCCAAGGTCTTGAAATTCAATTAAAGATAACTAAATGTGCCTTATCATCAACTATTTATAATACGCGGAATTTTTAGTACAGCTATCTAGTCAAAACTGCATCAGAATGGCTGAAACGTATATATATAATCTCCTACTACTGCATAAATGTGTCTTTGACGTCAGAGTATACGCATTGTTAACTTTAATGATAAAATATATTTATCATATCTTTTTCCTCACTCAACGAACTACGGCAAACGTTTCAATGTGATTCTAGACTACAAAAAGTTTGATGTTGAACGTGAGTCAGCAGAAAAGAGATTGACAACAAAAGAATTATGTCTACTGTAAGCAGCTTATTTCCGTATCATAAAATTCTAATAACAATACTCTATGATAAAAACAGGAAACATTTCGTTTTTATATTGAAGAATTATAATCGCTAGTATTAAGTTAAGGAAGTATGTGCATTCATTTTAAATTTGTTTTCACCTTACCATTATATAAATAACACATAGCTGAGAGGGTGATAGAGCAGATTGGTACCCCGAGAAAACATTGTCAACCGCGGCGAAGTTCTTTGAATAATCGATTTTCTGATTGGTCTAGACGAGAGGGTAACATTAAAAAAAATTGTCACCCGCTCAGCCATGTGATAGAGTAAATTGACACCCTCGTCTTAGCCAATCAACATATGGCATTTTAACGTGAAGTATAATAAAATACAATGTTACACGATAGGATAGATATATATAGGAAAATGTGGTTCGGGTGCCAATGAGACAACTTTCCATCCGAGTCACAATTTATAAAAGTAATCTATTATAGGTCAAAGTGCGGTCTTCAACAAGGAGCCTTGGCTCACACCGAACAATAAGCTTTAAAGGGCCCCCAAAACTAGCTAGTGTAAAACCATTCAAACGGGAAAACCAACGAGCTAATCTATATAAAAAACGAGAAACGAGAAACACTTATGAACAACATCAACAAACTACAACTTCTGATCATCAGATTCCTATTTTTTACAATATATTTTAGATTTCACGTAGTGTTTTGTAGCCATTTTTTTCTGGGAAGAGGGGGCATCATTAGGCGGTATATCTTCAACTCATGAGTTTTTCTTCCTCTGCTATATTCTGTCCCCCTCCTTTTTTATATTAATTGTGTACGTTGACTAACGTCAACATTTTAACATGTGATTTGATAATTTCCTGGTATTTAGCAATTTGAAACAAAAAATGTGTGTTTTTTTTTTTTTTTATTTTTATATTTTGTTTATATTATAGAAAGTTTAAAAGAGAGATAATAAAAATTATACAGACATAACTTGATAATAAAATCTTCAGTTATCAATGTAAATGATTGCAATGGGTGGTGGAAATGGAAACATGTTGTACTATAAGAGAACCCCATGGGAGAATAACTGATGTTAACGTACTTTACATTGAACGAACTAGTTTTAACTAGAGACCCTTTGACGTCAGAACATTTGAATCAATAGTGTAAAACGATAAAAGAATGTTTGTTTTCCTTTCCATTTTTCTCTTAAGAATGATGCTCTTCAAATTACTTCATCTGTGAATACAGATTCAACAAATAATGTAAGTATATTGCCAATGTGGAATAGCTAAAACCTTATCTGATGACGTCACTATCTATATCTATCAACATGTTTTATTATTTAGTTTCGATTGTTTTAGAACTCTGTTACATTCTTCCTTTTTGAATACAACATGGTTTTTCTTGTTGTTTTAACTTGCAAATTATATTTACATCATTCTGTTCTTTATGAGAAAAGTATAAACGAAATGAACTTTAATGAGACATATCAACTCCATCAACTCAAAAGACATACAAACGTAAACATACCTTGTTCATAATAAACAAGTGTTTTTCAATGCGATAGGTTCGGATAGGATTTGTTTTCGGAATTTTTATCGTTGTTTTGCTTTCCCATTAATGCGTACCTGGTACATAAAATCTACTTTATTCTAATTCATAATAAAATACACAACACACCACAGATGTATCAAGTAGTAAATTGTAAAGTTGACACCGATCAATCAATCAATCAATCAATCAATCAATCAATCAATCAAATTATTGTAGGCATTAAAACACAAATAAAAAAACAGAAAGTAAAAAAATTGCTTTAAATAAAACGAAAACTTATACCAAATCAAACCAAAATCTAACAAAACGGAACCATTGACTTTCGGGTGGTATTTTATCATATTGGGAGTTTAAATTCTTTTATATAGAACGAAAAACTTGCTCTTTTTTTCTAAAGCAATCAGAACTTTTTTGATAGTTGTATACCTTATATATATTCTCATGACGACCATTAGGCCCGAGAACACAGTTATTTCGCAGTGCATTTCTTTTAGACCATAAATTCAAATTAAAAAAATCGCACCTGCTCTTTCTCAAAAAGATTTTTTACAGTGTAGTGTACTACCAGTGAGACAAATAATATCAAAATTATAGACACTTCTACCAGCTCTAACTCAAAATATTGACAATTCTGTGTTAAGGGGGTGTAATTCAGTTTGACAGCTTCAGACGTGATAAAATTTGACCTTTTTGAACTGGACCAAATCACTACTTAACATAAAGATTCAGCACCCAAATTTTTTTTAACATGTAATTACATCCCCCTACTTAATATTTCATGCATTTAATATCAAGAAATAAATTGGGAAAGTGTATTAAATAAAACACGCAAATTATACACTGTTTACACTAGGGACTATATTCGTCGACGAAAACCAAAGGACGATAACTGTGTCCTTGGTCCATTAGGGGAAATTTCAGTCCGTTCATTTCTTTCCCAAACGTCTGATATTTTTCGATAAAACAATCTCCTTTGCTAGCTTTTCCTAATATCTGCATCTTTTACTTCCAATCATTTGCCTTCGGTCCGCTATACATAGTTGACCAATTGTCGTTATTAACCAATAACCGAATAATCAAGTCATGAAGATGTTAACATGACGACATTTTCGTTCTTATAATAGGACACTGGTTTTGTTACATTTGCTGATCCTAAAGCACCTGGATACTGTTAATAGAATTGCTGATAACATCCCTTAATAAAGATGTAAAATGAAGGGTTTGTTGATTCAGACAAAGTACACTCCATCACGGTAATCACAAGACCCGGTTAAATGAGTTTAAATAGATTGTTATTATAAAATTGAGAATGGAAATGGGGAATGTGTCAAAGAGACAACAACCCGACCAAATAAAAAACAACAGCAGAGGGTCACCAACAGGTCTTCAATGTAGCGAGAAATTCCCGCACCCGGAGGCGTCCTTCAGCTGGCCCCTAAACAAATATATACTAGTCCAGTGATAATGAACGCCATACTAATTTCCAAATTGTACACAAGAAACTAAAATTAAAATAATACAAGACTAACAAAGGCCAGAGGCTCCTGACTTGGGACAGGCGCAAAAATGCGGCGGGGTTAAACATGTTTGTGAGATCTCAACCCTCCCCCTATACCTCTAACCAATGTAGTAAAGTAAACGCATAACAATACGCACATTAAAATTCAGTTCAAGAGAAATCCGAGTCTGATGTCAGAAGATGTAACCAAAGAAAATAAACAAAATGACAATAATACATAAATAACAACAGGCTACTAGCAGTTAACTGACATGCCAGCTCCAGACTTCAATTAAACTGACTGAAAGATTATGATTTCATCATATGAACATCAGACACAATCCTTCCCGTTAGGGGTTTAGTATCATACCATCATAACATATATGAGAAGAACATAACCCGTGTCATGCCAACAACTGTTTTTAGAATAAATGTGTTTAGTTCCGATGCAAAGACCTTATCAGTGACTCAATATTAACGCCAAAATATGCAATCTTTAATGACTTGACAACAGTATCGTAATTATATCCCTTCTTAATAAGTCTATTCAAAGGTTTTGTAAGTTTCTGAGGTGAATACTGACACCTTTGTGCTTTA
Source organism: Mytilus galloprovincialis (assembly GCF_965363235.1). Taxonomy (NCBI): domain Eukaryota; kingdom Metazoa; phylum Mollusca; class Bivalvia; order Mytilida; family Mytilidae; genus Mytilus; species Mytilus galloprovincialis. Next base: position 5,668,405 of record NC_134843.1, on the reverse strand, counting down.
TAAAGAATATTACCATAAAAAATTGGATGTGAAATACCTGAACGTATTAGAAGTCTGCATGTTGAGCTATATTTACGAATGATGTCTTTATACCGATGATAAAATTTAGTAAATGTTTTGACTAGTTTGTGATATCAAAAACCCTGGTGTAATAATTTTTCAGTAATACATAAATTTCTCTCGTTAAAATCTAAAACATTGTTACATACACGAGCGAATCGTACAAGTTGAGATATATAAACACCGTAAGATGGTGACAAGGGAACGTCACCATCTAAAAACGGATAATTAACGATAGGAAATGAAAAATCATCCCTTTTATCATAAATTTTAGTATTCAGCTTTCCATTAGTGATATAGATATCAAGATCGAGAAAAGGGCAGTGGTCATTGTTAGTATTAGCTTTATTTAAAGTAAGTTCAACAGGATAAATTTCATTAATATACATACTGAAGTCGTCATTATTGAGAGCCAAAATATCATCCAAATATCTAAAAGTATTATTAAATTTGTTTATCAGATGTTGTTTCGATGAGTCTTTGCTTATTTTTGTCATAAATTGTAACTCATAACAATACAAAAACAGGTCCGCAATAAGTGGTGCACAGTTAGTCCCCATTGGAATTCCGATAATCTGACGATATACGGAATCCCCAAAGCGAACAAAAATGTTATCTAGTAAAAATTCAAGGGCATATATAGTATCAAAGCATGTGCAATTAACATAGTTTTTTGTTTATTGCTACTAAAAAATGACCTAAAAGAGTTTGAACATATATATTCACATTCTGATTTTTTGAATGCCCATTTAATTAGGTGTGTGAATTTTTTCTTAATGAGAATGTGAGGCAATGTGGTATACAGGGTAGAAAAATCAAAACTTTGAACAGATTCAAAATCACCAATATAAGCATGCAATTTATCAAGTACTTCCAACGAGTTCTTGACACTCCAAAAGTAATTTATTCCACTATTTTCGAAGGCCTTATTTGAACAATTTATTATCAGGTTTTTAATTGTACCAAGTGTGCTGGTAAGAAGAATAGACAATTTAGTAGTTGAACAATGGCTTGAAGACGAAATAAATCTATATTTGTAAGGGGTTTTGTGTAGCTTCGGAAGCCAATACATAGTTGGGACTTTCATTGATCACTGCTTTCTCTGATTGGCATTCATATTGTAAGCAGTTCATATATCATATTTTCATTGTAATCTGCGATTAATATTGCAAGTTTCTGTTTATAAGATCGTATCTCTCTTTAAATATAAATAATGCATCAGAAACAATAATCTAGTCAAGATTTAATCCTCAATGAAAATACACAATTGCCAGTTGATATTTCCCCAATCGGCAATAGTCTTCTTCGTAATCAGTGAATTGATTCAATGATACATGTAAGATTAATTCTCACTGCGTACATTTGTACTTATAAAAGTGAGTTTTACGATCTTTTGGTTTTCAAATATAGCCTCAAGGTGTTAAGATAATGGCGGGATAGTTCAAACTTAGAATATTGATGTACTCCAGTTTTTTTATGTGCAGCTTGTTGATAGTCGATGCCATGTCTAATGTGCAGCAAATGTTTAAACTTGTCAATAAAAAGAGGAAGCAGATACCAAAGGGAGGAAAAGGAAAATATACCAAAGGGACAAAAAGGAAAATATACCAAGAGGAAAAAAAGGAAAATATATCAAGGGGACAAAAAGGAAAATATACCAAGGGACAAAAAGGAAAATATACCAAGGGGACAAAAAGGAAAATATTCCAAGGGACAAAAAGGAAAATATACCAAAGGAAAAAAAAGGAAAATATACCAAGGGGACAAAAAGGAAAATAACAAAAGGGAAAAAAAGGAAAATATACCAAGGGACAAAAAGGAAAATATACCAAGGGGAAAAAAGGAAAATATACCAAGGGGACAAAAAGGAAAATATACCAAGGGACAAAGAGGAAAATATACCAAGGGGACAAAAAGGAAAATATACCAAAGGGACAAAAAAGAAAATATACCAAGAGGAAAAAAAGGAAAATATTCCAACTTAGGGACAAAAAGGAAAATATACCAAGAGGAAAAAAAAAGGAAAATATACCACGGGAACAGAAAGGAAAATATACCAAGAGACAAAAAGGAAAAGATACCAAAGGGAAAAAAAGGAAAATAACCAAAGGGAAAAAAAGGAAAATATACCAAAATATACCAAGGGGACAAAAAGGAAAATATACCAAAAGGACAAAAAGGAAAATATACCAAATATACCAAGGGGACAAAAAGGAAAATATACCAAGGGGACAAAAAGGAAAATATACCAAGAGACAAAAAGGAAAATATACCAAGGGACAAAAAGGAAAATATACCAAAGGAAAAAGGAAAATATACCAAGAGACAAAAAGGAAAATATACCAAGGGACAAAAAGGAAAATATACCAAAGGAAAAAAAGGAAAATATACAAAGGGACAAAAAGGAAAATATACCAAAGGGAAAAAAAGGAAAATATACCAAGGGACAAAAAGGAAAATATACCAAGGGGACAAAAAGGAAAATATACCAAAGGGACAAAAAGGAAAATATACCAAAGAGAAAAAAAAAGGAAAATATACCAAGGGACAAACAGGAAAATATACCAAAAGGAAAAAAGAAAAATATACCAAGGGACAAAAAAGGAAAATATACCAAAGGGAAAAAAAGGAAAATAACCAAAGGGAAAAAAAGGAAAATATACCAAGGGACAAAAAGGAAAATATACCAAAGGGAAAAAAGGAAAATATACCAAGGGACAAAAAGGAAAATATACCAAGGGACAAAAAGGAAAATATACCAAGGGACAAAAAGGAAAATATGCCAAGGGGACAAAAAGGAAAATATACCAAGAGGAGAAAAAGGAAAATATACCAAGAGTAAAAAGGAAAATATACCAAGGGGACAAAAAGGAAAATATACCAAAAGACAAAAAGGAAAAGATACCAAAGGGACAAAAAGGAAAATATACCAAGGGGACAAAAAAGAAAATATACCAAGAGACAAAAAAGGAAAATATACCAAAGGAAAAAAAGGAAAATATACCAAGGGACAAAAAGGAAAATATACCAAAGGGAAAAAAGGAAAATAACCAAAGGGCTAAAAAGGAAAATATACCGAGGGACAAAAAGGAAAATATACCAAGGGGACAAAAAGGAAAATATACCAAGGGACAAAAAGGAAAATATACCAAATGGACAAAAAGGAAAATATACTTAGAGGAAAAAAAGGAAAATATACCAAGGGACAAAAAGGAAAATATACCAAAGGGAAAAAAAGGGAAATATACCAAGGGGACAAAAGGGAAAATATACCAAGGGACAAACAGGAAAATATACCAAGGGGAAAAAAAGGAAATTATACCAAGGGGACAAAAAGGAAAATATACCAAGGGGACAAAAAGGAAAATATACCAAAGGGACAAAAAGGAAAATATACCAAGAGGAAAAAAAGGAAAATATACCAAGGGGACAAAAAGGAAAATATACCAAGGGACAAAAAGGAAAATATACAAAGGGGACAAAAAGGAAAATATTCCAAGGGACAAAAAGGAAAATACACCAAAGGAAAAAAAAGGAAAATATACCAAGGGGACAAAAAGGAAAATAACCAAAGGGAAAAAAAGGAAAATATACCAAGGGGACAAAAAAGGAAAATATACCAAGGGACAAAAAGGAAAATATACCAAGGGGAATAAAAGGAAAATATACCAAGAGACAAAAAGGAAAATATACCAAGGGACAAAAAGGAAAATATACAAAGGGACAAAAAGGAAAATATACCAAAGGGAAAAAAGGAAAATAACCAAAGGGCTAAAAAGGAAAATATACCGAGGGACAAAAAGGAAAATATACCAAGGGAACAAAAAGGAAAATATACCAAGGGACAAAAAGGAAAATATACCAAGGGGACAAAAAGGAAAATATACCAAAGGGAAAAAAGAAAAATAACCAAAGGGCTAAAAAGGAAAATATACCGAGGGACAAAAAGGAAAATATACCAAGGGGACAAAAAGGAAAATATACCAAGGGGACAAAAAGGAAAATATATCAAGTGGACAAAAAGGAAAATATACCAAAGGGACAAAAAGGAAAATATACTAAGAGGAAAAAAAGGAAAATATACCAAGGGGACAAAAAGGAAAAGATACCAAAGGGACAAAAAGGAAAATATACTAAAGAGACAAAAAGGAAAGATACAACGGGAACAAAATAGAAAAGACAACAAAGGGCCAAAAAAAGGAAAAGTCACCAAAGGGCAATTAAGGACAACAAGGAGAAGATATCAAGGATAGAAAAGGAAAAAAATACCAAGGGTAAAAAAAGGAAAAGATACAGAAAGGACAAAAGGAAAACTCTTGTTCTTGCGTATAATACGTATGACATTTTTTAGATAAGCCAAAACACCACTCGCATCTTTTGTCCACGAAACAAATGTATCATTACAGATTCAACCTCGGTATTAGTTACATTATAGATATGTTATTTACGAAACATATCTAATGTCAACATTTAATCATATAAATACGTTCAGAGGTATCAGTCACATTATAGCTATGTGATGTGGGAAACGTGTCTGGTGTCAACATGTAATAATTTAAAAAGGTTCAAGGTAACTTGACATATTAACTCGAGAATGTGTTTTAAAGATTATAATGAAACGTGGAAGTATATAAGGTGAAGTATTGCTTTGTCTTCTCAAAAATCTGGTTTGGAGGAAAGTACATCGCTTTATTTGTATTTCGATCTCGAGGGAGAGAGAGAGCGGGGGCGGGGAGGGGGGTAAGGTAGTCTTCATAAGTGTAACTTTAACAAAAGGATTAGCAGGTTAATCAAATGACTTCCATAATATATACTAGTATACGGCCATCGCGATTTATGCTTGTCATGTTTATATTATGGTATTTTAACCAAAATCCAACAGCGCCGGCATATAAGAGTAAATATCTCCCAGTTGATACGATATACCTTGCAGACCCTTTATTTCTTATTCCAGTGAATTGAGGTCATCCATTCGAACATTTAACTGACGTAACCAAGAGTCAGTTGACCATTACAAAATATCAGTTTCATAGATGACGACGGATTTGTTGTAAAAAAAACCCTTACTCTTTTCTTTGTCAATTACCTACCGAATTATATATACATGTATATCATCCAATGTGTACTAACATGAGATACACAACAGGAACCACATGTGGAGCTCGATCCATTTACTCTTTCCAATGACCTGAGATCAACTCCGATAACTTTTAAATTATGCCTTTTGTAGACTGTTTGTCTATTTGGGTATTCGACTTACAGTTTGTAGACTGTTGTTTGTCTATTTGGGTATTCGACTTACAGTTTGTAGACTGTAGTTTGTCTATTTGGGTATTCGACTTACAGTTTGTAGACTGTAGTTTTTCTATTTGGGTATTCGACTTACAGTTTGTAGACTGTAGTTTGTCTATTTGGGTATTCGACTAACAGTTTGTAGACTGCTATTTGGGTATTCGACTTACAATTTGTAGACTGTAGTTTGTCTATTTGGGTATTCGACTTACAGTTTGTAGACTGTAGTTTGTTTATTTGGGTATTCGACTTACAGTTTGTAGACTGTAGTTTGTCTATTAGGGTATTCGACTTACAGTTTGTAGACTGTAGTTTGTCTATTTGGGTATTCGACTTACTCTTTTATTCCTCTCTTATTATCAATGTTAACCAAGAAGCGGTCGACACTGTTTGTTTCCACAGGCACTTGTGTACATGATTTTGTTAATTCTTTTTAATTGTTTGACCTGAATATTAAATTTTCTAATTTTATACTACATACTTCCCACTACTTGGCTGGTCATGTGATATTAACATAGAAATTGAATATTCAGTGAGAACCAATAGGGGGAAATTATTGAAATCATGTTCTAAAGTGTTTGTTTCAGGTAACGTTTTCGTCTTATTTTTAGTATCATTTGATTAAAACAATATCTATATATATATATGAAATCAGAGATGATAGACACGTCGGCGTGTATCTAATCGTCTTACAAAAATCTCATTATTAGGTGAGTTTTCACTGAATCTGCATTTGTTTCCTATTGTATGTTGACTCATTATAAAGGATTTGTTTTATTTAAACAAACATGGTATTCGACCTCTTTTACAGGTAGCACCTTCACAGAAGTACAAAATTGTAACAATTTATATGCTCTTGTATGATGTAATGACAGGAAATTGTTGGAAGTTGTATTCCCTTGATGATGTTTTAGTGAAAAACAAAAATGGATTTCTCTATGCAAATTTCAGAAAATTTAAATCGAAAGATTATGATTTTACATTAACTTTTTCTTTTTGTAAGTGATGAGTTTTTCCAAATGTTTCTGAACCAACTTTTTATTTCTATAGTTGAATAATGGGCACAACTCTTTTAGGCATCCTGCTACTAAGTTCTCTCCCTGTCCAACATATGTCCTCTTTTTCTTGACCAATACGATATCACTCCTTTCACGTCAGACTCACTACTTTGCAAAACCTACCGTATTCGTATTGTTTTAGTTGTAGATTTGAAGTCATCAAATATTTGTAACTGGAGGTTATACAAATAAATTATATACTAATTGATAGTGTTACCTGAAATCAAAGTATATATAATGCTATCTATATTCTTTAAAGGTCGATGCTATTACCTAAAACATGTAATAATTACAACGTGCTTCTCCCACACATGTCTGTCTACAACATGTTATATTATTGTTCTATAACTATTTGCAATGCTGATGTCGACACAAAACGCGTTTTTTATATAGCCCAAAGTTTTATCAGCGACCTTTAAGGAATCTTTATTCACAATTTCTGATTTTAAGTCATCATTAAACAAACAAAAAATATATAAAATCGTCAGTGTATTTTTTCTCAATGTTATGTAATAAATGCGCGATTATAATATTATTTAAAAGAAGAAAAAAACAATCCCATCGATATGTATTCCAGATAAGTGTAAATATATCTTTGATTATTCATCAGATACCTATATTCAAATTAAAAGTGAATAGATTGAGTGCTGATAAAAGAGAACTCGTTTAGTCCCAAAACATGTACTTAGATAATCGTCAATAGCAGTTAAAGTTATAACATCGTAATGATTGTTTGTCCTCTAGATAATCGTTGTTGATGAGATGATTTTGAAAGTTCATTTCCTATTTTAATCTTGTTAAGGTAAGAGGGCTTTTGATGACAAGGAAACTATAAAAAAAACAAGAGTTTCAACTGGTGAACCTGAAGTCAATATTTCCGGACGCCATCATGATTTAGTCGACTGTAAACGAGTATTTGATTACCACTGTTTTCCAATTGTCCAAGCCACAAACCTGTCTGCTTTAGATTATTTGTGATGTCAACATATTATTACTTGTAGTAGTTATTTAAATAAAAGTTAAATCTCATTTTAGCAAAACGGCTAATAAAAAATGTACAACAGCCAGTAATATGTGTCATGCGATAGAATAATAATAAAAGGATAACATGCTGTGAAAGGACCAGCAATATTTGATCAATACGAACTTATCAAAAGACATAGTGACGTCAAATATAACGACGTAATCACCGAAACCAAATTAACGAAATTGCATTTCCTTGGCCGTTTGAGGTCAAATCGCATCACTTGTTCATCAAATAAAATTTTTTTTTGACTTGTCATTCTTATGTAGCGTTCTTTGTGTCGAACATTGTTGGTAATTAACTTCATCGATCTGTGTGACGTCAGTATTTCGATCACCGTAGGTATTTGTTAATGATATCGTTTTTATTTGAAAACTGATTACATTTATTTTTGATATATATTATTGCTTTTCTATTTTAAACTTTTCAGAACTTGATCACTGCTGCAGTGCACATAATCTCGCAGTGGTATATGTTCCCTTTTTATATATAGTAGATTTAGATAAATGACCGAAGAATAATTTATAATTCAGACACGATATGTAGTCGCGAAACACACGATTGTAGTAGTTTTTCAAAACATGAAACTAAGTTTAATAAGCAACGGTTATTCGTCATTGGAATGTTTTACAGTTTTGCAAGTTGTTGGTATTGCGTTCCATCCTTTTCGTTATATTTTTACTACATTAATCATATCGGATGATAACTGTACTGACAAATTGATGGTATATGATTTTTTTTTGTCTGACTATTTTTCATATCTACAATTTGCTACCTCGTTGTTTTAATTGTTAATTTAAGTGCATTCCAACATCTACCATTGAAGGTTATGCACACAACAATCAGTAATTATTTTTTATTTATTTTTTACGAAAAATATCATAAAAGAATTAACAGTTTTTCCTACGATCACAATAAATATATAATGCACTCTACATTCTTTAAGGTCGATACTATGACCTTAAAATGTGTAATAATTTCAACGTGCTTTCAAATGTTTGATAATTTAAAAATATCGCTAGAACACTACGCGACAGAGTTACAGCACAAACAGACGCAAGAACATACCATATATACTAATTGTCAGTCAGTATATTGAATGAAAAGAATGAACAAACTAGTATCATCCTGAAACTCAAATTGCCCGCTATTTACATGTTGATTCATCGTTTTTTGTTCCTGCAACGGTATTGTCATTACCTCTTCGACTATCGAGTTTTGAACATACTGTGGAAATTTGGTATTTTCAACATCTATAATTGTCGTTATTAACAATTTGGGTCGTTTGAGACTGATCTTTACGGCCAAAAAATGATTTGATTTCTTATTGCGTACTTCGACACGTTCAACGTCCATTTATAATTTTGATAGTTCTGCACCTGAGTTAAAAAGGTGGGTGGCATTTAATTTATCAAGATGATGCACTTACAACACTAAACATGATCATTATAGACCTTACTGTCCTATTTCTATGCTTTCTCCTTACTTTCACTTTGATTACGCTGGCAGTTTGTCGACTGAGCATGAGCGAAATTAAAAAGAAAAAAATAGGGGGTACAATAATTATCAAAGGTACCAGTATTTTATACAAAATACTACATATATACGTCATATCATAATGAAATTTGTCTTAACTTTAGTAGTATAGATATTATCTCCCAGTTAAAAAGATAATCTTTGGGTTGCGTTTCCTATTCAGGAATTTCTGAGCACGAATGCTGCTTACAAGTCAGGTTTTGAACAAATGGATCGCAACGGTAAAGTTGTAGTCAACTTTTCCAAATTTAAGTTTAAAATCCTGATTCAGATCACCGTTACTGAATATTTGCTGTAGATGACTACTTGCATATTCTAAGTGTCGTAGCCTCAATCGCATCCTCTTTTTCTCGATAGTGAAATCGATCGAACACGAATTATCATCGGATCTTTACTTGCCACGATCAACACCAGTGGAGTAGCAAATGTTGTAAACACTGTCGGAGCACATGGGTTCAACCTCTGTGTTCGACGGGATTTGTGTTGCTCAGTATTTAGTTACTGTGTAGTCTATCGACTTAGTACAGGATATTTAAAGAAAAAAAGAAATTGGTTTAATGGATAGCAAAACCTCCCACTTTAAATGGCAATGATGAAAAATGACAACACTACGTGACAGAAAACATGATACATAAGAAAGTCAGTCTTATATATTCTTTCCCAATTACGTATTTTGCTATTTAGAAGTGACTATTCTGTTGTTTATGTCCTGTTTGTTCAGCTCCTAAAGTTTCAGTTTAGGTTGCACTTTGTAAATACAGCTGTTTCTGAAACCACTCCTCTTTTGGGGAGATTTAGAATATTCATAGAAAATTTATTCTGTTTATTTTGTTTGCATACTGGTTCCCAGTTATGCTCTCTGTGTTCCATCTCTTAGAGACTTAACTTTGGAATGTTACTAGTAAATATACATGTGCATATTGTTTACATTGAAATCTGTCGTAACCCTTCATTCGGGGTAGTATTAGTTAAGACAATTAGTGTTGGTTCAAACTCTGAAAAGTTCGGGGCATATTTATAAACGTTGAAAATATGCTGCACAGTCCTATATTTTGACCTTTGAAAAAAAATGTAATGCAAAGTAACTTTCAATTCTAGGATAAGATTTTTTTCAAAACTTCATAGTAAAAGTGGTACAGTTTTAGCCATAAAAGGAGTTCCTATGGGAAATTGCATTGTCAATATTTACAGAAATGCAACCTTTAGGTATGCATGCATAGCTTAAGTTGGGAGCGTTTTAGTTGAAAGTAAATCCCGAAAAATACCACGGACGCACACCATTTGTCAAAGGTTGACGTCATTAACCTCTTTAGTATATTGAAATGGATATGTTGGATAAATTATCAAAGACTTAGTTGGTTTTTTTTCCTAATAAATATTTAAGAAAATGAAGATTCAATGAGATTGAGTAAATGAATTTTGCTTACCACAATTATGCAAGTGCTTATTTCTTATTACGAAAATTCCGAAACAACTTATGACTGTTTTACTTGTTCTAACACCAGTAAAAAGGATATAACTAAAAATCTGTTATCTAAAGGTACAACTGATTTGTTGAATGTTATTTTAAAGTCATAAGAAACATCAAATTAAAAAAAATAATGCATAAGTTTTTTTATAACTCAATGGATAGTTTACACTATAAAACTTATGTACTTTTTTCTGAAGAAAATTCTTTAATTTATTCATATTTAGAAGAAGTTTACTTTATCTTGATTGCTTTCCCCCGAGATATTTTCCGTATGCAAAGTGACCTCAGTGTGACCCATCTCGTAAAAATACGCATGTGACAATCGTTAAACTTCGGCTTCAAAACACGAACTTTAATTACCTGCCATATTTTCACAACAGCACTGACCGATTGAAAAAAAATTGACGATTATACGAAATTTATGCGAAAAAATTGAAAAATTCTTGAACAGAAGACTAAGTTTATGATGTTTGTATGCATTGGTTCAATTATTGGAAGAACATTATTTTTCACCGGTCACTCGTTTCTTATGACTTTAACCGCAACCAGCAACTGAACGTGCGTGCCTTTTGCTCTATGGGCTAATTTTAATAATTCATCGCTAGTGGTATTGGTTGCATCAGAAAAAAGAAATCATAGATCTGCATTGCTCAAGGATTGTTCTACTGACAAAGGTACATCATGTGTGACATTTCTATCAGTCGAAATATAGATTACGTCGTTGTTAAATATCCCGAAGCAATATTTTCAGAAATAAAAAGGCACTGACATTGCTAGAGAATTAACGTTTTGTACCTTGATTTATAACCACTATGTAACCCTGATTCACAAAGCTAATAGTCTACGAATCATAGATTAAAAAGCAAAATGTTGCAAACCAAGTAATATCTATTTATCAACGTATAACAATAAAGTTACAGTGACGTCAGACATAACCAATCAATGCCATGTTGTATGCATGACTATGAACTGATACGGAATATTATAACGTGTACTAATACCTTCTATGTTGTCGTTAATTAAACAAAGTGCATTACAAAGAAGTAATTCTGTAGATGATGCTTATTGTGTGTAATTAGCTTAGGCAAACATAATGACGTCAATCGCTGCTGTTAGAATCTATCAATATTGAACATATTATCTTATGATTTTCAAAATCGGATGATGAATAATCATATTGCATTTTATTAAATGACGTGTAAAGATAGGTAGTTCATCATTAGTTCTTTCAATTATATCTTATTTTATTTGTCTTGTCCATTCTGTTTTTGATTTTATTCTTGTTTCTTTGAAGACGACATCGGTTTTTAAACTGGCTGGGAATTTTTGCAAAAGATTATAATTAGAGGAAATTCAAACATTCATTAATACGAGCTTTTTTTTCATTTATCTTAAGCAATATATTCTTTTTGTTTTGTTATTATGATAATGGTAGAAATTTGACCGGCAGTTGTAAAGCTAAATGTAACTATACAATGCTTATGCATTTTATATCCTTGTGTTCTTTCATACATAAAATAGTTTTAGTATGTATTTAGAATTACATTGATGTAGTGTTTACAAAAGAGAAGAAACCGGTGTAAAAGCATTACATGAAAAGTGACCAGTAAATAAACTCTTAAACACACACTCAAATATTGAAATAATCTTTAAGAGAAAAAAACTTGAATCAAGACTAGAAAAGATATCGGTAAAATATTTATTTTCATATGCAATTAACCTTTGTCAGATGTCTCTATAATTAAGAGATTTTCCAATATTAAAAGCTCTGGGCTGTTTGATTAAAAGTCTTGTATATGCTGAGCTCATGTTTAGAAACGTTTTAACTGAAAAATGAAACTACAATAAAATCCAATTCATGGTGTATTTGTTATAATATTTGTTTTAATAAGCTATTTTGGGGGTATTTTTGAAATCCGTCTTGTTTTTTCGCATTTATTTACTTGTAGTGGTATTGTGTTCTTAAAACTTCGAATATCCGTTTGTATCACTAGTACAAACATAAGGAGATATGGAATGATTGTCAATGAAACAACTATTCTCCACAGACCCACTGACGTAGATGTATGCCACTGTTTTGCTAATTCCATTTTTAATTTTAATTTTCATTTCATGTATTTAATAAACATTGTCGTTAATAACTCTACAAAATTTAAAAGTTTAGAACAAATTATATTTACAACAGCAAAGAGGGACGAAAGATACCAAAGGGACAGTCAAACTCATAAATCTAAAACAAACTGACAACACCATGGCTAAAATGAAAAAGACAAACAAACAACAGCACACACGACACAACATAGAAAACTAAAGAATAAACAACACGAACCCCACCAAAAAACTAGAGGTGATCTCAGGTGCTCCGGAAGGGTAAGCAGATCCAAAGTTAGGAGTAACCAAATGACACACAATATCAATCGACAACTAAGGATCAACATGCGTTGTTCAACATAATACTACTTAAAAAAAAAAAAAACAAACACCAACCAAAAAAAAAAAAGTTTTGATCACATCATTTGGTTTCAGTTACAAAGAAAATGAAATGAAAACTATTAACTTAATAATTGACCTTCACATCATATTGAAAGAATGACAGTTTCACCTTGAGGAACACACAATTGTACTCATGATCGATCACTACCTGCTTACCCTTCCGGAGCACCTGACATCACCCCTAGTTTTTGGTGGGGTTCGTGTTGCTTATTCTTTAGTTTTCTATGTTATGTCATGTCTACTATTGTTTGTCTGTTTGTCTTTTTCGTTTTTAGCCATGGCGTTGTCAGTTTATCAGACTATCCCTCTGGTATCTTTCGTCCCTCTTGCCTAACGCCAAGTTGCAAATATCAGGATTAATGGGCTGTTGTCTACTCTATGGTCGGGTTGTTGTCGCTTTGACACATTCCCATTTCCTTTCTCAATTTCATTTTAAAGATAGAAATTAAAAGAATAGCAAAAAAAGCCTTTATAAATTTTAGGCATGATCACATTTGATGAGTTCCATAATAAGCCAAGGTGCAATTGGGATTTAACTTAAAACTCATAGAAATAAAAAAAAAATAGAGAGAAGCCATTTTTAAGATTCTGGAATGAGGACAATTGATGAGTTTCACCAGAAGCCAAACAATCTTGTGATTTGTTCTTGTGATATGTATTAACAAATCGCCAAAAAGCCTCTATTTAGGATATCTAATTTCGAACACACACGATATATCATTATTTAAACTTGTTTTATTATCTCGTATTTTTTTTCTACTAAGGAACAACTCTATCACTTCAAACTGAATATAACTTAACGACAGTTGATCATTGTAGTCTTGTCATTTTCAAAGAATTGACCTGAAATAAAAACGATCTGGTATTTTAATAGGTCGAATTTTCGTTAACATCAGTTTGATTACATCATTACAACCTCGACTTGTAGGGTTAAAGGATCGGTTCTACATTTTGGGTAGGAACATCTACTCCTCTGAGAACATGAAACGACATTAACATGAAGAGTGCGTGCAACGCAATCATGCCACTTCCGCATTTTTGCATGTTTCTAAATATTTCAAAATGTGTTGACTATGTGGAACGCATTTATCCCATCGAACTTGAGATAAAGAATACACAAATACAGTTAAGTCTGCCTCATATCTTGGGTTAATTTTAAAAATTGACAATTAGTGTAAGTTGAAGACAAAACTGATGATTTCAGCTTCCCAATTGTGAACTTTCCATTTCTATGTAGCAACATTCCAGCTGCGCCTGCAAACGGAGTATATTTCCAAATTAATACGATATCCCCAGGCTTGTATTTCCTATCATAATTTCCTTGAGAGTTGATGCTCACAAGGAAGCTATCAAACCAAGAGTTTCAAATGGTGAAGTTGAAATCATACCTCCGTAAATTGTACGGACGCCATCATGAATCGGTTGACCGTTATGGCATAACCATTTCACAGATGATATCGAATATGTTCTTTATGTCGTCACTACAATCTCCTCCTTTTTTCACGAATGTGACCTTACTAATAAGATTATTTACCGGGTTTGTAATAACATGAGTAACACGACGGGTGCTACATGTGAAGCAGGATCTCCTAACCCTTGCGGAGCACATGAGATCACCCTAGACTTTTGGTGGGGTTCGTGTTGCCTAGTCTTAAGTTGTCTATGTTTTGTCTTGTATACTATATTTGTTTGTTTGTCCTTTTCCTTTTTAGCAATGAATTTGTCAGTTAATTTTCGATCTATGAGTTTGACTATCCCTCTTGTATCTTTTGTCCATTTTTTGGTGAATGTTTATGTGGTGATCTTTAAAATTAAACTCTATGGATGTTATGCGTCCGGAGCGCTTATTTAACTAGCCTTCAAAATATTCTAAAAGGTTACCTATACAACACTGTAATAAGATCATTGAATATTGTTTTTATTGGTATAAATATTGATTTTGGTATCAGTAAATTAAAAGCTAACTAAATATTACTAGTATGTTATATACATATTCATGGATCTACAATCTGTCGATACCTGTAACTTGGCATTGTACAAGATCATGTTTTTCTCTGGCTGTTTATGACGTCTTTACACTAAATCCATTGGATGTTAGATGTGTACGAGTTGATAGTTTAGTCATAGATGCATGATTTCTTTTTATAAGTTGTTAGTGGGTTTGAACTAGCTGTCAGATAACTGCGAGTACTCTCAGATCTGTTCATTGTGTCCTTTTGTGTCGGGATGTATAAGTACCCGGCCACGTCCACTTGTATTTTTGTCCATCTGATGAGTTAAGCCTTTTTCAACTGATTTTTATAGTTCGTTATTACTGTTATACCACTGTCCCAGGTTAGGGGGAGGGTTGGGATCCCGCTAACATGTTTAACCCCGCCACATTTTTTACGTATGTGCCTGTCCCTAGTCAGGAGCCTGTAATTCAGTGGTTGTCGTTTGTTTATGTGTTACATATTTGTTTTCGTTCTTTTTTATATAAATAAAGCCGTTAGTTTTCTCGTTTCAATTGTTTTACATTGTCTTATCTGGACCTTTTATAGCTGACTATGCGGTATTGGCTTTGCTCATTGTTGAAGGCCGTACGGTGACCTATAGTTGTTAATGTCTGTGTCATTTTGATCTTTTGTGGATAGTTGTCTCATTGGCAATCATACCACATCTTTTTTTTTTATATATTCTATAGATACTCTCAAACCTAAACATTTGAAGTCGGGGATTAACAGTAGTATATCGCTGTTCAAATGTCATAAACTAAATTAGAGGGAAACACATCAACTATAAATGAAAACAACAGAAACAACAGAAACAGTGAACTGCAACAAAAAACAAACGACAATGATACATACATCTAAATGAACGTTTAGATAACAACTGCGATATTCCTGACTTGGTACAGGTGGTTTTAGGGGGGAAATGGTTGTGTTAACCTGGTTTTGTGGCTAGCTAATCCAATTTCATGCAAGTTTCAACTTTGACTACTGTACTGGGGAGTTCAGTTCACCTGTGGTGGTATCAACACAGTTCTAATCAATGAAAATAACACTTTATAAACATACGTCAGGAGAGTTTCTCTTAATTGATCTGCCTTCAAAAGAACCCTAAAACCTAAACAATTGAAAGCCTTTGATGGACTATTAAAACTGAAAATTATTCATAACATTTTTTAGGTTTTGAAATGTGCTTTATAGCAAATCAAAAATCAAACCAGTAATTGGTTCAGGACAGATATTAATATTTTTAAGAATTAATGATGATAAAAGGTATACCTTTTTACAAGTTGTGACTTAGATGGAGAGTTGTCTCATTGGCACTTATACCACATATTTTTATATCTATAGTAATCATTAGACAGTCTAAACTGAGGTTGTCAGTTCGAAACCCACTCATGCGGGTGAACTCGTTTCCTATCTTAATTGACCTGGATTGTAATTTTTTCCCTATGGTTGTTTTCTCCGGGCACTCCGGCTTATTCCCCCATAAAAACTGACCGCCACGAAATAGTAAAAAAGGCTCTTAAAAGTGACATTAAAGCACCAACAATCAATTCTATATCTATATGCATTATACAAGGAAGGAAGATTTTGTGAATTTACTTTTGAAACAAAAGACTTCAGGAGTCCTTTTGTGTAATAGATTTCAGATGAAGAACGTAAATCTATATCGTTATCATCGTATAATTTTCTTAATCAAAATTCAAGCTTTTCTTTATTATAGAAATATAATGATATAACTTTGTTTGATTATATCAGAACTATATCCTGCATTTAAGAGTAATATATGTATAGCAAATTTCTGTGTCATGATCTTAAATTTTTAATCATCCATTACTTACATTGAAGTTCAAGAAACATATATTGGTTCACCATGCCTATCGCAAGATAAAGATATTCGGACTTGCAGACATCATCAAACATAAAAAATTGATAAAAACAAAATAATGATTTTGAAAGACAGCACATTATTTTCAGTTTTAAATTAGGAATGTCAAACATTCGCTTGGAAATCTAGAGATAAGTAAATCGGATAAGCTTTCAATCTAACAGAATTTGATCCATTTGTGAAGAGATTCAGTATAGATAATCAAACAAATAGCAAATACCTGCAACAAATGACATTTTCCCTTAAATGTGACAAATATACTAGTCTGAGATGAAAATACTGCTTTTATTGGAAACTATTGATGTAAACATGGAAATCTTATTTTCAAAGCACTGAAAGAATTTAGGCAAGTGTTCTATATATGGTATAGTAAGGACAAAGTATGAAGTACCCTTTCATCGAATTTGACCTTCGAATTAGACTGATTACCGTGTTTGTAAGAACATGAGCAACACGACGGTGTTACATGTAGCTCCTGAGATTGCGTGTTGCTCATTGTTTAGTTTTATATGATGTGGTGTATTGTTTGTTTATAGCTCTTTATCTATTTAAGCAATGGTGTTTTCTGTTTATTTGATGTATGAGTTTGAATGTCCCTTAATTTGCAATATAGATACATACATTATAGATAAAATATTGTTTAACTATAAAATACAAAAGCCACTCAATTTATAGAGGAAGTGGTATGAGTGCCAATGAGACAACTCTCCATGCAGGTCACAATTTCTAAAAAGTAAACCATTAAAGGCCAAAGTACAGTCTTCAACACGGAGCCTTAGCTCACACCGAACAGCAAGCTATAAAGGCCCCAAAATTCGCTAGAGTAAAACCATTAAAATGGGAAAACCAACGGTTTCATCTATATAAAAAAAACGAGAAACGAGAAATATATGGATATGTGTATTGCCCGTTTTATTACCTTTTTGAACAGCACATTTTTTTTATTTAGACACAAAAAATGTCTGTTTTTAGTAAAGAAAATCCCTCGCAAAACAAAAAACAAACGAAAAACGAACAAAAGAGAAAACGGTTTTTGAAACACAACATAGAAAACACCAAAGACTGAGCAACACGGAGCCCACCATAAATCGTGGAGGAACGCATGAACTTTGGAAGGGCAAGCAAATCCTGCTACACATGTGCCACCAGTCGTATTTTTCTTATGAAACTTGTTGATAAGTTATATCAAGTAATCAGAAAGCAATCAAAAACGATTTGGCAATTGACTCTAATCAACTTTTCGACCTCATCAAAATTGTGAAATACACGTATCTTAATAAGTTATATCAATTGATTAGGCATCAATCAATTACGGATTGGCAATTGACTCTTATTAACTCTTCGACATTTGTAAATAGGACATGTAAATTTTCTTACCCTAAAACTTTTTTTAAAATCGAACGTTTTTCAAAACAAATGATAGACAATATTATAATCGGAAGATACAATACAAACATTGGGTAAATAAAAGCACAAAGAATAACACTGAAAACAAAATAAATACTCTGCTACATATGTGGCACCAATCGTGTTTCTTATGCAAGTTAAAAAAAGAGTGGCAAAAAATATCAGCGAAACAGTCAAACTCATAAATCAAAAATAAACTGACAACACCATGGCTAAAAATGAAAAAGACAAACAGACAAATTATAGTACACAAGAAAAAACATAGAAAACTAAAGACTGAGCAAAACGAACCCAACCGAAAACTGGGGGTGATCTCAGGTGCTCTGGAAGGGTAAGTAAATCCTGGTCCACATGTAGCTTTCGTCAAATTATGTGATAAGTCTAATTCGGTGAATTATAAATAGTAGTATAACGCTGTTCAAAACTCGTAAATCGATGGACATAAAAACAAAATCGGGGTAACAAACCAAAACTGAGGGAAACGCATTAAATATAAGAGGAGAACAACGACACAACATTAAAATGTAACACACACAGAAACGGACTAAGCATTAGACAAAATCCGATGAGAATAACAAATATAACATCATAACCAAATACATGAATTTGGGATAGAAAGTCATATTCGACGGATTAAACATTCGAAGGTACGACAATTGAATAATATGTGTGGTTCTCTTTGTTAAAACTATCAATCATCCAACTCGTGATGGCGTCCGTTAAGTTAAAGTGATAACATCAACTTCAACATTTTTTCAAAAATTAAAAAAAAAAGTAAAACAACAAAAATACTGAACTCCAAGGAAAATTCAAAACGGAAAGTCCCTAATCAAATGGCAAAATCAAATGAAAAATACATCAAACAAATGGACAACAACTGTCATATTCCTGACTTAAAAAGCTTCCTTCAAAACAGCAACTCTCTAAGTTGCAGTTTGTTAATACAGCTGTTTTAAAAACCACGCCTCTTTTATGGATATGTATAATATTCTCACATATTGTGTTTTGTGTTCGCACTGGTTCCCAGATATGATCTTTATGTTTGATATCATAGAGATATAACTTGGGTAGGTTACCAGTATATTAAAATACACATTGATAGCAGCGTTTGTGAATTCTGGAAGACCAAAAGTGAAGGGAGGGGTAATACAGAATAAAAATTTTATTGTAAGTTTACACTCGTAGAAGTTCGGAGCATATGAACGTTGAAAATATGCCGCAAAGCCCTATGTTTTGACTTTTGAATAAAATAGTAGTGCATTTCAACTTTCCATTCTAGGATATATTTTTCGAACCTTCAAAGTTTAAGTGACACAGTTTTAGTCGCAAAAGGAATTCCTAATTTTAAAGAAGTGCAACCTCTATTTAGAAAATTAGAATAGAATATCCAAGATCTCCATCAACTTTGGGATATATATACTCCATATAACAACGCTACTGGAAAGTTGCTGCATAGGAAAGGAATCTGAGATCATCCCTTTTATTGTACAAATTTGTTTTCCACCGATCATCATTGCCAGTTTGTAGATATAAGTCAATATATGAGGTACACTAAATAAGCTCATTACAGATACCAAGATAGAAATTTTATATTTACGCCAGACGCTCGTTTCGTCTACAAAACAGTCATCAATGACGCTCGAATCGAAAAATGTTAAAAAGGCCAAATAAAGTACGACGTTGAAGAGCATTGAGGATCAATAATTCCTATACGTTTTGCCAAATACCAATCTTTAAGTTTGGGTATGCAATAATTGTGTCTAGGGTAGAAAAGTCAAATGTTTTATATATTTGTCAGAGGACTTAGACATAATAATATTACAATGTTATAACACTAATGTACTAAAAGTATCCAAGACAGTGAAGGAACATCCAGCTCTACATTCATGGTTGGAATTCCAAAAGAAACATCAAGTGTAGTGGGGTATATGTAGTGTTTCTAAAGTGAATTGTTAATACCTAATTTCTTTATGAAGCAGTTTGTGTAATGTGATTTACTAAGAAAATTAATCGTAAGATGCCAATGCAAGACCTTAATGAAAATATTCCAAATTAACTTCGAAAATAATACATGATGGCCTTGAAGTTTAGATTTGACGTTGTTTATCATGTTAAATACGTTACATTGTTCTTTGTCTATAAGCCATTTTGTTTTTCTTTGTTAACATAGTTTGGACAGAATTCGGTATTTTTTGTATTTTACTCAAAAATAAAATTGTTTTTTTGGTTTATCTGCGGGGACTTTTCCTTTTTCTATAAAAAAATGCATCTCTGCTGTTTTGTAGTATTGTCACTTGTTAATTACGTAATACACAAACATACAGAAGGAGTCTTAAACTAGAAACTAGGCCAATGTTCATGCTCCTTAAAATGATTAACAAACGAGTGCTGTTGTTTTGTGTTTTTTTGTGTTTGTTTTTATTTTGCATTGGCCAATTCGTAAAAAAAGTTAGGACGTTTCTGGTTTAAATGAACAGTTTTTTCTTTTCCTTATATTTGTCAGTATTTTTAGAACTGACTTACCCATTATCCTTAGTTCAGCAATTTATGAAAGAAAAAACTAGAATATTTTTTTCTTTAGCAAGCTCAACATTTTTATAAACTTATTAAGTTGTTTTTAAAGGTCTAATGAAGAAAAATTAATTGAACACGAATTTGCAGATTGTTTTTCTTTTGCATTGTTGTTATAGTTTTTACCCCCACTACTTTCGTTTTTTCATTACAACTTTAATTTTTTTTGTATTTTCGAACATTTCTGCCTCAAGCATCACTGGGTACATAATTTTTAAACAGTGTAAAGTTGGTCCCATTTAGTGTCCTTTCTTCCACTGAGTCCTATTGAGTTTCTCAAGCCAAATAGCCTCGTTTTTCAGTACTGTCGACTTATGTATTTGAATTTTCAATTATTCTAGCCATGGGTAACACTGACGCAAAAACATTTGTCAGAATTTACATCTGAGGCCGTGAAATTTGCATCGTGCAACCATTTCACCGGTTGTGTTATTAGCAATCAAAGTTTAGCTTCAGAGTAACTGTAAACGCGCGTTCTTGTGGGACGGTGTGCACAGTCCATTTTAAAACAAAATACAAGATCTGCGAGAGCAAATTGAGTATGTCTCTTTTCTCTTGTAAATTTTGTTTTTTAACTGACTTCTACCCGTTATGGATATTGAAAAAATGACCAATTCAGATACAATAATATAGTTTTACGAAAGGATACAAATGATACTTAAAAAACATTGAACAAAACAAAACCTTTACATTGGCTAAAGGTATAGGTGGAGGGTCGATATATCACAAAACATGTTTAACCCCGCTGCATTTTTGCGCCTGTCCAGAGTCAGGAGCCTCTGGCCTTTGTCAGTCTTATTTGATTTTCAATTTTAATTCATTGATATATTTCGGAGTTAAGTATGACGTCATTTGTCACTGAACTAGTACACATTTTTGTTTAGCTGAAGCAGGCCTCCAGGTACGGGATTTTCTCGCTGTGTTGAAAATTGGTGGCCTATTATTGTTTTCTGTACTTTAGTCGGGTTGTTTTCTCTTTGACAAATTCCCCATTTCCATTCAAAACTTTTAGTAGAACCTTGCATAATTCAGATGTTTTTTTTTAATGACAATACATTTGGTACGTTTGGAATATGAGTTTTTCATCCGACAATCGGCATTCCCATGGGAACTACTTCCTTTGCCGACGTGTTCTTCAATTCCGCTGAGGCTTCTCTGGAAAAAAGAAAGAAACTACAATTATCCTTTTAATTTGTCGTCCCTCCACTAGATAATGCAAAGTTTGGTGCCTTTGTTGAGTGCATCGATCCCAGCAAATATGAAATAAGGAATACCAAAAATACACAAAAGTCTAACTCATATCTTAATTGACATATAGAAATTGATAATGAAAACAAAAAATGTACGACAAAAGAGACAATATCAGCTTTCTATCTGTGCGCATTCCTTTTCTATGTAGCAACATATTAGTGTCGCCTTCATATGGAGTTTTTGTCTCCTAGTTGACGTAATATCACAGTTCTTTCGTTTTCTATCATAATTGTCTCTTGGTAAATGGTTGCTGCACATGAAACAGCTATTTAAAAATGGTTTCTAAAGGTTTTGTTGAAGGCATCCCTTCGAAAGTTATACGGACGTCATCATGATTTTGTTGTCTGTTATAACATATCTGTGTCACAGAACATCACGGGTATGTTCCTGATGTCTTTGACGAAATCCCGTCCTCTGTTTCTTGATTGTCATTTCATCGAATTAAACTTATCACATAAAGTTTGTGACTTTATCACACTCATGATACGTAATACGACGAGTGTCATTCTTAGAACAGTAACTGTTTTCCCTTCCGAACTACCTAGGATAACCACCGATGTTTTGGTGGGGTGCATGCTACTCAGTCTTTCTATTTAGTGTTTAATGGGATCTTGTGTGCCTATTCGTTCTAGTTTTTCCTGGTTTTAAAATGGTTCTTATGTCATAAGATATGTTGACCCTTGTAGAACGTTTCCTTTACAGAGCATGTACATGTGGAGGTGTTCTCCTACTGAAACGTTGGAAACGCCTACTTAAACGTCACCTGTTTATTGGAAAACGCCTTCGTGTTCGCAGTTTTATATATGAATGACACTTTTCTAGATGAAATTGTTTAGATTTTATAATAGTTTTAACATTTAATGATTATCACTTTGTACAAACATGTATATCGGATGTGAAAATGATATGATATGATATAAGCAATCAAATTATCAGTTTAAATAGGGTGCTAATTATTAATGACGAATATTTTGACATTCAAATATTTTTCTACTGACGTTTCATATATCATTTATTTTCATCTCCGAGTAATAAATTAAATATGACAAACACAGAAACGTCATTGTTACGTTGATATATTTCTTAAGAATTTAAATTATAAACATCAATCCTAGAATTCCAATTTTACAATTATTAAATTTGATTTTTTTTTTTTATTTGTTTTAGTTTTTTAGCTTTTTTTTTGTGTCAGAAAGTGGGAATTTTTGTTTAAATGTTACAAACTGCATTTGTATTATTAAGGACAATACAACGTTTGACATCTCTGGCGCATCTAAAGCCTGGAATATACACCAAACATAATAACGTTTACATCGATAACTTACTGTTTGAGGGAGATGCTTACTCACAAACACAAATAACATTACCATTAATGTGGTCCGGCATATTTCAGCTGGTTATATTCCACTAATTCTATAAATTGTAGCACATTTCAGGTTTATTTATGTGTAAGTCATGACATCTTTACTAACATTTAGAATACCCAAAGTCGTGTGTGTCTGTCTTAGTTAAGATTTTAACATGATAATGTCATTTTATATTTTTAAACATTTAATTTCAGATTTCTTAAACTTTCAAATCGATAGAATGGAAGAATTTCTAAGTATTAATCTTGAACATTTAAACAAAACAAAAATCCTCAAAAGTTAACCTATGTGTTGTGTTTCCTATGTGTGTCCTACAATGTAAAGTATGTACAATTATAAAACGAAAAGTGTGCAATATTTGGTCAAACTTTTCCCATGTCTACCAATAACCAATAATAGATAATTTGTTAAATGATTAATTTGACTATGGTAGTATGATTCTAGTTTAGGATTATATTTGGTGTTTTCAAAGGTAGAAAAAAAAATATTGGCTTAAGTCAAACAAAGACAAGAGAGGTTTGATAATACTGTCACCCATAAATCTCATTGACAGTTTTTGTTGCTATTTTTCTTTTTTAATCCTTAAATCTTGTATTTGTTATTATTTTTATTATTATCTTCATTATTATTATTATTCGTTTTATTTTATAAATAAACTAAAACAATATGCTGATGTAACAATTAACAGTTAAGCGCTATGAAACCATTTGAAAATGCCTGTACCAAGTCAGGAACATGACAGTTGTTGACCATTCGTTTGACGTGTTTTATCATTTTATTTTGTCACTTGATTGTGGGTCTCATTGTGGTCTAAGCGTGACGAGGGATTGCCGATTTTTTGGAAGCGTGACACGTGAAAGTCAAATCATTATGCCGTGAAAACGGGAAATGAAGTCTAGCGGGACACGGGAAATTATAAAAGAAATGAGAATTGCTTACGTACATAGTGTAAGCAGGATACGGGAATCTGACAAAACAGTAAGCGGGATACGGGAATCTGACAAAACAGTAAGCGGGATACGGGAATCTGACAAAACAGTAAGCAGGATACGGGAATCTGACAAAACAGTAAGTGGGATACGGGAATCTGACAAAACAGTAAGCAGTATACGGGAATCTGACAAAACAGTAAGCGGGATACGGGAATCTGACAAAACAGTAAGCAGGATACGGGAATCTGACAAAACAGTAAGCGGGATACGGGAATCTGACAAAACAGTAAGCAGGATACGGGAATCTGACAAAACAGTAAGCGGGATACGGGAATCTGACAAAACAGTAAGCAGGATACGGGAATCTGACAAAACAGTAAGCAGGATACGGGAATCTGACAAAACAGTAAGCGGGATACGGGATCTGACAAAACAGTAAGCAGGATACGGGAATCTGACAAAACAGTAAGCGGGATACGGGAATCTGACAAAACAGTAAGCAGGATACGGGAATCTGACAAAACAGTAAGCAGGATACGGGAATCTGACAAAACAGTAAGCAGGATACGGGAATCTGACAAAACAGTGAGCAGGATACGGGAATCTGACAAAACAGTAAGCAGGATACGGGAATCTGACAAAACAGTAAGCGGGATACGGGAATCTGACAAAACAGTAAGCGGGATACGGGATCAGATCCACCCAATGAGACCCCTTGATTAGAGACTTTCCGTTTTGAATTTTCCTCGGAGTTCAGCATTTTTGTGACTTTACTTTCTGATTTTCTGTAACACTATCATTATAATTACTATAATTGAAATGATTATAAAATGAAGAATATTTTATATATATGCATATTGTTTTTATGGAGGAGCTATTGTACTGTAACAACTCTTGCGATGGTAAGAACGCAATTGTAATTACATTTGCAAAAATTGTCCCTTTTACATTCGTAACAGTTGAATAGGTGCAAACACATTAAAAATGGATACTTTTTCGTAAACAAGCAGCACAGTATGGTTTCAGTAATATGCCTATATAACAAGTCTTCAAAAAGGGTTAAACACGTAGGCAATTCCCCGCTGCTGACATTTAATAGTATACATGTAGCTTTTTAAACTTGTTAATTGATGTGGCATTTCATTTGTTTTCATTCGAATAGCACTGGTGTATCTTCAGTAGGTGAAACTCGCTTCTGGTGCACTTAATCATTTAAACCTGGTATCTTTGATAATTTTACAACATTAGGACTATTAAATTACTGGTGAATGTTTATATTTTTTATATTATATTAATACGTGTATATATAATTTTCATTAATTTGAATAAATTCTATTCTAATATTCTAATGAAAGTGCGTTGCAATTTTTTGTAATTGAGAAAGAAATCCGGTCTGATGTTTTTACTTTATAGTGCGTTGGCTGAAATTCGAAGTATCTCAGTATCCATGTGTCCATGTAGTCAAATCATAGTTGTATTTTGTTGGACACTTAAACATCGTGGATGAAGCCATTCATGAAAACCAGGGAAATTGGTACCCCACGAATAAAGTACTTTCATCGTTTATCTTTCAAATTGTTCACCCAATATTGTCAATATAACGGAACTATAAACAACTATAATGCAAGATGGGGTTTAGTCAACTATAAAACCAAGTTTAACCCACTATTTTCTTGCATGTACCTAGTCAGGTATATTGGAGTTGTTTTTCACTTGTTCCATTGGTTCATCAGTTATTATGAACTTCGCCTTTTTTAATGTCCCTTGGAGTTGGGTATTTTTGTTATTCTTTATCACATTGATGATGCTCTGTCACTCATAAAACCCACCGTTCAATAATTGGTTACATATCATATATTCGAGAGAACTTGAAATTAAGAATATTAAATGTAATTTTAATGTATGTTTCATATCTTGATTTGTTTTTCATTTATATTGACACAGAAGGACTCTTTTAAAAAAAATAACAAAAATAATGAACTCCGACGAAATTTACAACATAAAGTTTCTAATCAAACGGCAAAATAAAAAGCTAAAACAGATCAAACGAATGGACTTCAATTGTCATATTCCTTTTCTCAGTACATGCGTTTTCTTATGTAGAAAATGGTGGATTAAAGATAAACCGCTCGCTTGTATGACAGTCGCTTCAATTTACATTATATTGACAACGATTTGTGAACAAAACAAACTAATAGGTAAAAATATCAAAATAGGGGTACAACAGTCAACACTCTGTTATAATATTAATCACTATAAAAACAAACAAATATGTAACAAAGAAGTACAAAAAGTTATATAGACAAAGCACATAGAAAAAATGAAAAAGAAGAATAATAGCACAATAATATAATGACGGGATGTATCAAACTAAAATCTATAACAAATGTGGTGTTGTCAACTTCCCATTCTGGAGCACTTGAGATCACCCCAGTTGTTGGTGGGGTTCGTGTTGCTCAGTCTTTAATGTTCTATGTTGTTTCTTGTGTACTATTATTTGTCTGTTTGTCTGTTTCATTTTTAGCAATGGCGTTGTCAGTATATTGTCGATTTATGAATTTGGCTGTTCCTCTGGTATCTTTCGCCCCTGTTTTCAAACTATCAACTTCAAATTTCTCAGTAGCTACACACCCTCTGATCTATCGTATGACGTTTATATACTCAGTTTATATTTTAGACACGTTTATTACTAATACAAAAACTGTTACAACAGAACTATGAATAAGAACGACTGAAATGGTCACTACTTAGTTTTAAGCATCACCTTCAAAAATGAATTTACCGAATCGGTATGTCGGTGTCCCAAATCACTAGCGACATGTTTAAGGGTTCCTTTATACCATTATAGTCCTTTGAAATATAATATGGCCGAACCACTAGCCAGTTAACACTGAGGCTGTGAGCTCGAATCCGGCTAGCGCGGATGCACTCGACTCCAATCTTCATTGGCTAAGATTTTCTGTGTTCCCATCAAATGTCGGTGGTTTTCTCAGGACACGCCGGCTTCCTCCACCAGTAGAAACTGACCGCTACGAAATAACCTAAATGCGGTGCTTAAAAGTGGCGTTAAAAATGAAAAATAAAATATAATGTAGCCGATTGCGATATTTTAAGTGAATTTGTATTTTCGTGGAGAGTGGCGCATGAGACGCTAATGATCTATCGACGGTCTCACTCCTTTTGGTGTTCATAAGATTTCATCTTTATTTTGTTTGTACATTGATTTGTATCTTTTTTGTCGATTAACGAGACTTAAACATCGGTTTACTGTTGTCCTTTTTATACTAGCATAAAGTAACAGTCGTTCAACAGTTGACTCAAAATGTTCACACAAGCTTGCATCTTAATAAAAAAAATGACTACTTACTCAACTTGAGCCTTTAACGTATTCGCTAAATGTTTTAGAAAATACAGGTAACGTATGTCTTTCTAGTACACCCATTTATATAACCAAACCAATTTATGACTCCAAAACTAATCATTTATTTTAGGGTATTTCAAACAAAACACCAATGTTAGACAGATACTAGTTTTAGTCAGAACAAATCAAAGCCAAATAAAACTTCAATGACAAAGAACGGACACCAAAAATCTAAATTGAAAACAAATACTCCCGAACTGGAAGTACTTATTGGTATATATCACGCATACTGTTTCTTTAACTGATACAACTAGACAAATTTTAGTATGAATGTATTCCATCACACAATATTGAGACAACATATCTCCTTATACAGTAGCAAAAGTAGCAACATTCCAGCAGCACCTGCATACGGGGTATACTAATATATATACTGCTCACAAGGAAGCTATTAAACCAAGAGTTCCAATTGGTGAAGTTGAAATGATCAGAAATCATCCCTTCGTAAATTTTACGGACGCCATCACGAGTTGGTTGACCGTTATGGAATAACCTTTTCACAAATGATATCGGATATGTTCCGTACATCGTAACTACAATCCCCTTCACTTTCAGGAATGTGACCTACCGAATTATCTACCGGATTTGTTATAACATAAGCAACACGACGGGTGCCACATTTGGAGCAGGATCTGCTTACCCTTCCAGAGCATCTGAGATCACCCCTAGTTTTTTTTATGGAGTTCGTGTTGCATATTATTTAGTTTTCTATGTTGTGTGTGCTTTTTTTTGTCTGTTTGTTTTTTTTCATTTTTGGCCATGGCGTTGTTAGTTTATTTTCGATTTATCAGTTTGACTGTCCCTTTGGTTTCTTTCGTCCCTCTTTTGTACAGCTTGAATATCATGACTCAGAATATACCTGTTTTTTCTAATTGTTATGTTTTCAAAGCCCTTGAACTTCGAAGTTCATATGACCTTCCACTCTTTTTATTCGAAAGCTGTGTTTAAGTAGGTGAAACGCGCATCTGTCGTAAGACTTGATTTGTAGTGTTCTTATATTATTTTGACAGCCTAAGCATGTAAAACAAATCTATTTTACCTAAGATCGGCCTTAGATAGTTCTATAACTGCATGTAAAACAAATCTATTTCACCTAAGATCGGCCTTAGATAGTTCTATAACTGCATAGTGATAAATGAGTATATAGAGAGAAGTATACAAAATATATTGATAATACATGCAAAATAATTAGTATATCGTATTAAATCGCAAAAAATAAACACTTATGTTCTCTACCCCAGAAGGCTTAACTCAAATTTCTAAATTTACTTTTTGCATGTTCTTTTTAGAATTCTCTTAAACGTTTTAATAAATAAGGCCATCCAACTATTTTGACGAAAAGCCACCAAAGAGACTTGGCAGACGAAAAGCTCGCCTGGCCTCCAAAAGTTTTTGTTTTTTGTTTATTGCAATACGGAAATTCAAAATTTCACTTTAACATTCAAGTACTTACCAATAAAATTTAGACTCTTATGTTAGATTTATTAAAAGTCAAGGTCTTTATATTTAAAAAAAAAGTCTCATGGACTTTTTTAATAGCTGTTTTAATAGCTTTTTTAGTTACATATCTTTTTCTTTTATAAAACAAATTTGTTTTCCAACTATTTCAACTGTTATTAATTTAAATTTGTTTTGAAATAAATCGCAGTTTGAATTTTTGCTTACGTATTTTAACAGTTATCTACTGACGTGGTTGTTTATTTTATTAAAGAGATAGAATATTAATGTTATCTTGTATGCCTGGCAAATTATCTTACAGTATAATAACAAATACTAACGCTTTTAATACCACCTAAAACAAAGATGGTATACTGATATAATTTAATTTATGAAATTTTATAAAAATTTACGTTATGACTGTTATGTGTACACTTGTTGGTTGATGCAAGATAAATTATTTTTTCAAATGATATTTCGGGCCTGTATCAAATCAGGCTATCTGGATCATATATTGCCGTTGCACCATATCAGATTAATTCTGTACGTGCATGTTCACTTTAAATGGACTTCAATGAGTTTGTTCCTGACACAAAAACTTTTACAGCAGAGCTATGAGTGGAAAAAGACCATAAGTTAAGATGAAGTCAACCCTTCGAAATGTTTACGGTTTTAAGTTTCGAAAATTGTGTTGACCTAAAAATAATGTTACAAAATTACATTACTACCAAACAAATATTAAACTATCGCTTGATGCGTACTGCCGCTGGTAGACGTAGACTTACAGATCCTGGGGAAACAATCCGCCTAGTAATCGGTGCTTGGGTATTGACATGATTTAAATAATAGATTTTGATAGAAAATGTTCGGTTGATAGATATATATAAATGTACTAAAATTGAGTTTCAAATCCAGTTTTAGTATTTCACTTCCCAATGCTGACCTGAAGCGTACCTTATTAATGATATCCAATAGTTATAGAGGGACGTAAAAGGGGGTTATCTGCACGGTAGAACGCGAAATAGAATTGCAATTTCACGATGAACGAACAACTAAAAATTGCTCGCACGTTGATCTTTTTACCGATTTCATGAAACACGGTGAATAACGAACCTTTTGCACGGCTGCCCTTGAAATAAAAAGGGCAAAACACGTTGCACAAAAATATCCCTTTATCACCCTCGTTATAGATTTTCAAGTATTTTAGGAAAGAGCATAGTGCGTATGTAACATTTATACCAGAACTGTCTGTCCAGAATTTAGATAAAACAAGGACTGTCATAAACACTTAACGTTGTAAAGAATTTATCCTATTCGTTGTGGCATTTCCATGATATGTGTCATGCGTATTTAAAATATGATGTGTACTTTTAAAACAATATATATTTTTTTGACCTCATAGTGGATAAAAACTGTTGGTACTTTTTTTCTCATTTGCTGTGTTTAATCGTTTGTCCGTTAATGTCTCACAGCTTTACGCAAAAAGCATCTGCTGCATACCTTAAACGTGATTTCATACGATAAAACCATTCTTGACTAACAAAAAAAAAATCAAAATCATATTTAATCATCTAAGGGCATACGATACTGCTTCGATCGCATGATGAATTTTTGACAGAAATTTGCATACAAGCTTTTTTTCAGCGATGCAATTCAAATATGCAATAAAAACACATACCTTCTTGTGCTACTTCACGAGATAATCTGGTCGAAATTGTAGACATTTATTCAAAATGTTGTTTATTTTTACATTTCTATCAATTCCGGATAGACATACCTAACTTTTGGTTTCAACAGATAAACACAAGCGGATATGTGTATATTAATTCTTCAGGTTTTTATCAGCGTTTCACGATTTTAGATAAAAAAAAAAGGATTTTTTTTTGTCGTATGCTATATTTATTTAATTTTTAAAATAAAAATCCAGTGTTGACTTATTTTATGAACATTGGTACAAATAATCTTCATGCGTTATCAAACCAAATGTAACTTTAAAAAAAGAGGGTTCCATGAACTCGTTTTCAAGTTAAATCAGCTAGAGCAATAAATATCAATCGAAAAATGCATCTTTTTCCGATACATAATGTCACAGTTTGACGTCGTGAAAGTAACATTTTACGTTAGCAACGTCATTACCTCCCATGTGATTATCGTATAAAATGAATGAACTCATTTACATTAAATGATTTTTCGTGGGGGATACTTATAATACTGTTGGATTTGTTAAAGACATTACCATGGACATTTGTGACGTGGTTTTAAAAGAGTAACCATCAAATTGTACATTTGAGAGCAAAAGTTTAGTTACTCGGAATAGACATTAATGTTTTCAAACCTTATAAATAGAGGCAACAGTAGTATACCGCTGTTATAAATTCATAAATCGATTGAGAAAAAAACAAATCCGGGTTACAAACTAAAACTGACGGAAACACATCAAATATAAGAGGAGAACTACAACACAACAGAAACACAACACTAAAATTTAACAAACTAGTACAATATAACGATGTCCATTTTCCTGAATAGGTACAGGACATTTAAAAAAAATGGTGATTTGAAACCCAGTTTTGTGGCTAGCAAAACCTTGCACTTTTTTGGCAATGTTAAAAATAACACTATAATGACACCATCACACGACAGGAATGCAGTACAAATAAATGCAAGAACATCCAGGACAGAGAATTAGGCAAATAAACAATACAATATATTCTACATTACGACAACGAAACAAAAGAAACACTGAAGTGAATAAAAAACAAACGACAATGCAACACACACAAAAACAAACTATACGATAACAATTGCCATTTTCCTGACTTGGTACAGGACCTTTTTTTTCGAAAAAATAGTGGGTTGAACCTAGTTTTGTGGCTAGCCAAACCTCCCGCTTTTATGACAATGTTAAATATAACATTAAAATGACAATATCTCATGGCAGGATTACAATACAAATAAATGGGAGAACATATAGGACAGAGAAACACACGCATAATAGCTATTTAAAGGTTCCAGGTTTATAAAACAAACTAAAACCAGAAAACAACAAAACATTCATACAAGATAATCTCGTCATTTTAAACGGAGTTGCATTCTGTACAAGGCAAATGTTTCAAATGGAATTACAGCCTTAGTTTAAGCCAAATCAACTGTAAACTGAAAGCGTATATAGACAAAACGTTTCATTCAAATCGCACAAATACCGAATCACGCCTACTTTACATGTGTACTGACAGTCCATAAGTGAACGTAGAGATACCGATACTTTTACGGTATTGATGTAAACGTAGACACCGATTTAACCGTGCATGGTACAACATTCTTGAATTAATATCTATTAGAATATTTTTATTTCCCGAATTGCAGGGGACATAAAGGGCATAATATCAGTTACAATTGATTGACATAATTGATAATTGCAACAATAAACATCGACAGTGTACATGTTAATGTATATTTAGTATATTCAAGGATTTGTATAGTCTTACAATACAGATCCTTGGTATATTGTCATTTGTCAAAATCGGAGCAAACAACAAAAATGTGAATAAAAGAAAAAAATTACAATATATGCATTTGAATTCACATATTTCACTAAAATTTTATACTTTACTTGTGTTTTTAAAGTTTACTTCAGATTTTGAAAAATTCATGATAACCAAATTCATGATACTATTATAAGTGCATATCAGTACTAATGAATAATGTTTTATAGATTGGTGTCAACCAGACAGTCCACTCGACAAATTATCAGCTATATAACAAAATTTCAAATAGATGACTTTCGATTACCTTTCTTGTTAAAAAAAAAGGTAAACGGATACTTATATATATTATTTAATATAAGATCAAATGTCACATTGTGAAGTGAAAAAGACTGAATTTGATTCATACGAAATCGCTGCACACTTATTAACCTCCTAGTAGGGAAAAGGGAAGTTCAAGTAGTTGTCGTTTGCCAACTTCCGTTTTAACTTTACGCACATGTGCAGGAAATCTTCTAGCACACTTCCAGTATTATAAAATTGCACTTTAATATACAACAATGATGTATATATATACATCCGATGTTCATTGATACTGAATGTTTTGTACTTAATAACCTTGATATATATATATATGTTAATATTCCAATTTTAATATGAATATTTCATGTTAGTGAGTCAGATTAATTCATTGTGATGAATATTTAAGTTCCAGATTTTCTAAAAACAACAATTCAAGTTATAAATTAAAGTCGACTACCAAAATATAAAGAATTCGAGTAATAACCGACTTTGATCATCGGCTAACACGAAGGAATCTGTTTGCAAAGTAGGATGTGCTTATCTGATCAGAACATCTGATGTATTTCCTGATTTTTTAAGAAGAATGTATAGTTCGAGAAATTTAGTTTAAGTTATCTGAACGTATATACTTCTTTTTTATTTGTCTGTACATCAGATTCGCTGCTTTCCTTCGTATTATGAAATCTAGATGTAAGTGTTTTGTTTCAGTTATTTTTTTAAAATACTTAGCACCCTCTAGTTATCAATCACGAAGAAAGAATATGTACTTTAGTTTAAAACTCATAAGGCAAAACACAAACAGATAAATATCAAAAGATTCTGATACACATGGTCTGCCAAACGTACTGAAACAAGATACACGGACAGAGTTTGCATTTCGAAACCATGCATTCAATGTTATTTCTCAAAGTCGATAACCGAAATATATCGAATTCGAGTAATAAACGGCCTTGAACACAATTACACTGTGCCGAGGCAGATTATGCAACAAAACTCAAAAATTTATGAAAAAGTAAAATCACAAAATTATACTGAACTCCGAGGAAAATTCTAAACGGAAAGTCTCTTATCACATTGCAAAATCGAAAGCTCAACACATCAAACGAATAGATAACAACTGTCATATTCCTGACTTTGTACAGGCATTTTCTTATAAAGACTATTTCAAATAACTAAAGCTGTTGTCATTAATAATAAAAAATAATAAACAGTTGTTTGGATTGGTCTAAATTTTACATTTTATAATATTCAAATGACTCGGTATTCCTAGACGTGTTCGTTAAAGAACAGGGAATCGACACAACATAGGGTAAAAAGTAAATACTGAACTCCGAGGAAAATCTAAAACGGAAAGTCCCTAATAAAATGGCAAAATCAAAAGCTCAAACACACCAAACAAATGGACAACAACTGTTTTCACTCATAAAGTATTTCCACTCATGAACATGTATTAGTCATTCAAAGAGAGACTAAATAATAGAATTAACCTGTTCCTTTCTCCTGTGCTACCAATGTAAAGGAGCTAACTGTTTTTATTATTATTTTTTTTTTTTTGGTATTGAAAATCTTTGGTGGCTCGGAACAAACCTGATAAAAATAAATCAAGACATTCAAATGGGTAGATTTTAATCGGAAAATATCACATGATGGAATTTCTCTTGTGATTTCTTTTTATTTTCTCCGACAAAATCTGCATAAACCTGTGTAGTCTTCAATGAAATCGGTACCATACGCTTCATGTTGACAAGATATATTCTATCTAGCGATTTTTATTACCCATACTTTTAACTCGAAAATTACTGGTTAACTAATTTTTCACATGCAGGTAGAAGGACTAAATCATCACTTCACAACCTCTACAGTCATCATAATATATTGATTGATCGTAAAACAGTCTTTTAAACTTGTTGCTATTGACATTTTACTGGTGTTATCTGACTTTCGTATTGCTTTTGTTCTGTTCTTGGCTCTTGTGTAACTTTGAAATCTATTGACGGGTAATGCAAGATATGCTTATTATTCATTTATGTATCTCTTTGTCTTGGATATTCTTACTTTTTTTATACTGTATTCCTGTCATAAAATGTTGTCATTTTAACGGTATATTTGTCATGTCATAAAACGTGAGATTTGACTAGCCACATAACCTGGTTCAACCCACCATGTTTTCTTAAAATGTCCTGTACTAAGTCAGAAATATTGCAGTTGTTATCTAATAATTCGTGTCTATGTATGTGTAATTGCCGTTTGTTTTTGTTGCACTTCAGTGTTCTGCTGTTCCGTTGTATTCCTCTAATAGTTGATGTGTTTCCCTCGATTTTAGTTTGTTACCCGGATCTGTTTTTTTCTCAATCGGTTTATGAGTTTTGAACAGCAGTAAACAACTTTTGCCTTTATTTACTCCGTTGACACACTTTATTTACTCCGTTGACACACTTAATTTCACTTCGTTTGGTTCCGATTATTTTGAGAGACATCTAGTTATACCTGAGATTAAATGAACATCACTACACTGCCTTTACATCTAAAACATAGCTGAACTATTTTTACTAGCTGCCTTCCAAGATATTAAAACCGTTCTAATTAGAACCAAAGATTGAAGACCTGAAAAAGTACCTGAGATATGGAGTTTTCATCAATCGGTCATTACAATATGCTACCCGAACTTTAATGTTCTACCAACTGTTTACTCTTATAAAACTGACAGATCACTCCCTTTATCGAGAATATCTCGTGCACACCAAAGAAATTATCATCAAAATCGAAACAGTCGGTATTCGAATGAATACGACTTTTGTGTTCTTGCTTACCAACTTGTTTTTGTTCTCCTATGAAGACGAGTTGAATACTAGTATTTAAAACGCAAAAAGTCGAACAAAAACACATCATACATTATATTGATGTTAGCATTCTTATATAAACATTTAACGCTTTGCATTTAATATTTATAATCCATTCAAGTGTAGAGACTTATTTCTTTGCCAAAGTCAATAAATATTTCGTTTTAAACTTTCTTGATAAAATTGACCTTTCTGCACTGCATGCTTTACATTTATAATGCCGTTATTCGACCGCATATTTGATCTTTAATCTCGAGCATAGCTGTGGGATATACAAGCTTTCGGTTTTAAATGTAAACTAAAACAGACAAATAATATTTAAACAAGTAATTTGCCTGGGCAATAAAACCAGACCAATATCTATAAAGAACCAACCGAAAATTATCGTGAAAGAAAGAGAATTATATAACACACAGTAAGTCATAAACTGTGCCATCTCATATATATATATATATATTATATATATATATATATATATATTAATATATATATATATATATATATGAGATGGCACAGTTTATGACTTACTGTGTGTTATATGTTAAATTCTCTTTCTTTCACGATAATTTTCGGTTCTTTATAGATTACCTTTATTAGCTTTATTTTACAAAACGTTTCGGAATATCGGAATACTTTTTTTCTATCTCGTACTTTATTTGGTCTTTTTATCTTTTTGAATTGAGCGCGACTGATAAGCCTTTTACACACGAAACGCGCTCTGGCGAATACAATTCGAATACTGGTAAAACAAAATGTATCTGTGATGAGTATATATTCTCATTGAAATACATGTTTTTGTCATATTGTCTGATGCGCGCACGTTATTATAATGAATACAATACTTTCTTTACTTATAAAACTTTTAAAACAAGGATTATCCTATTATTTTAAACTAAAACTATAGAACATTGCACATTGTGTAACATATTTTATCTTGACATGTTAATCAAGTCGCTGAATAAAATATTCCAATAAATACAGCAACGTATATCGGAGTGTATGAATGTGTGATCAAAATAACCCCACTCCTCCCTAGATAAAAAACTGTTAGCTTCCA
Source organism: Mytilus galloprovincialis (assembly GCF_965363235.1). Lineage (NCBI taxonomy): Eukaryota > Metazoa > Mollusca > Bivalvia > Mytilida > Mytilidae > Mytilus > Mytilus galloprovincialis. The sequence continues at coordinate 5,631,521 of NC_134843.1, read as the reverse complement.
ATAAAATCGTACATTCTTTCATGCGATAGTATTTGGTATCAATTAAGTTTTATTTGGGGTTTTGTTGTCATTAGTACAGATATAATAGAGTATTGTGCTTCTTATTAATTGGTTTTGTTGCTGACTGTATATAAACAACATTAAAACTTTGTCTTTGTTCCTCTTAGATTAAGTCTAAACAACGACCTACTTTTAACATCGGATTGTCAGATGGAAAGACGGATGTTAAGTCGTTCTCTTAAAATGCTTACCATGAACTTTCATTCGAAATTAACCATGAACCATGTACAATGTCGTTTGTGGTTTCTATAAGATGTTTTATTCAGTGTAATTTATTGCACTTGATTAACCAAAGGGAAAATATACATTTTAAAAAGCAGAATTGCGTAAACTAACACTGTTTCTTAACCGTTACAGAAGACATGGTAGTAAAAAAAATTGGAAAGGACCATAGAGGCAATAAAATAGCATAAGCCTAACTAACAAAGAAATAAACCAACAACAGTCTATAGAAAACTGAACTAATAGAGGAACATTTAACCACACAAAAAACCTGGAGTGACCTCTTGTATATGCTACTCCACTATAGGTATTAAGTTGCGACGTGACGAAAATAATATTGTAAAGTTTCAGTTAACTTGAATGATGGCGCTTTTTGCGCACTGTCTGGCATCATTTTATCGGTATAATTGTAACTTTATTCTTCATGTCATGCTTAAGTATACATGTGGATTAGAAGGAATACAAAATTGCATTAATAAACTAGAGGCTTTCAAGAGCCTGTGTCGCTCACCTGATTCTACATTGGTTTTGAAAATCATGTCAAAATAGATTAAAATCATAACAGATACCCTAATAATGATTGTAGCAAAATTTTGTTTAATATTGGCACCGTATTCGAATTAGCTCTCGCCGCGATATAGCCTTTTTGTGCTAATGCGGCGTAAAGCAACCAACAATCAATCAATCAATCAAAATTCCTTGTGGCCATCTTAAACAGTAACTCGGCAACAAAGTAGAAACACTTCGTCAGCACCTCATAAGGAACTTTATGCCATGTTTGGTTTCATTCCATTTAGTAATGCATTAAATTTTGCTAACTTGATTGAAAATCTGGACCTCAAGTTCTCTGTTATTTATAATCTATGATGGCGAAAGACACCCATAATATACTGAAATTAAAGATTTCTAATTGGATATTAATATTTCATTGTCGGCAATGTATAAACATAAATTGATATTTCTTCAATATTGAAGCAGGAAATATTTACAATATTATGAAAGAAGGTATTTCAGCTTTTGGCAATAAGAACACTCACTGAGGCAAAATGAAAACTAGGAGTGATGCTATTTCATTCGAAAAGGTTGACAGCATTATATAGGATTATTTGTAATATATCCTATGAGCTTTAGTGTCACACTCCCCTCATAACGATTGATCTTTAAACTTTGTGGTGATGACATCAGTTAAGGCTGAATATTAGCATGAGTGGTTTGTGAACAAACCAAATACGAAACAAAATTTTATAAACTATGCTTCCACCATTTGTTTTTTTTTCTTCAAACTTAACTTCACACATGTTAATGAATGAGAAATGTATTACATGAACACTGATTAATTGGTTATTGCTTACTTAACGTCCGTTGGTCTATCTGGACTAGCAAAAAATATAAATAAACACAATGAGATGACTGGACCAGACTGACATAGCTGACTATGTGGTATGGGCTTTGCTCATTGTTGAAGGCCGTACGGTGACCTATAGTTGTTAATTTCTGTGTCATTTTGGTCTCTTGTTGAGAGTTGTCTCATTGGAAATCATACCACATCTTCTTTTATATATTGACATATCACACATGGATCCTACAGAACATAGTTGCGGGGGTTTTTAACATGCAAAGAGTGAGGCTCGAGGAGTGAGGCACTCAATTTGCCATACGAATCGTATTTACCCACCTCATTCAAAACGGATGTGGCTACATCCGTCACAACAAAACGGGCGACCCAATTAAGTAAATGTTTAATTGTCGATTTGGAAAAATCCAGGTATATCCAAACATAATACGTTTTGGGTTTCCAACTTCTGGATTCGATCGTACTTCTTCTCTTTCAAACGTTGCATTTCAAAATTTTCATTTTTTAAATAAGCTTGAAAACAGCAAATCAGTCACGATTTGCTATTAATGCATTCGAAGCTTACCTATGATTCTTATATCCGTCTTCACTACACGTGTTCCTGGTGAAGGTTATTTAGAAACACATGTAGTATATACGGAGATCAATATCAAACGTTTTTTTTAATAAGCTTGAAAACAGCAAAGCGGTCACGACTGGATATACATGTACTTTCCGATTGTGTCTTGTGATTAAGTGTGTATTACATGATGTAATTAACCGCAATTATGATAAATATGTTAATTGAAGTTACTACACGATAAGGATACTTCAGAAAAACGTGACTTGCGCACTGAAATTTGTATTCTACGTCTATATTACGTATCTTAACAATCATTATTGCATTTTTCCCTTTTTGTAAGCGGAAATTCTTATTGTTGTACTTACTTACTGGCTCTTTGTATTACATAAAGGAAACTCATATCAAAAATTGATTAAGTAATAGGACTTTAAATGTAAGCCCTTTGATAAGCAATAGTTTTAAAGTTAATAATTGGAACAGTCTTTTTTTTTTCATTTTAGTTTGATGTATTAACGATTTGGGCCAACACTAAAAATATCCAGAAATCAATAGAAGCTTTTAACTTTTTTTTATTTCCAATATGTTTTGAATTGCCATGCCTAATAGCAAATCTCCGTATGTATCACAAAAGTATATTAAAGCAGTTTGGTACAATACACAGAACTTGCATTTGTTTCTGACCATTTTCTAAAAAGTTGCCAAAATATCGCCAATGTTATAAGTTGCGGTATGAGGGTCGGTTGAAAACAAAACTTTACGAAAAAACAGATGATTTCAGCTTTCCAATTGTGAACTTTCCATTTCTAAGTAGCAACATTCCAGCAGCACCTGCATACGGGGTATATATCTCCCAGTTGATACGATATTCCCGTACTTGCATTTCCTATCATGATTTTCTTGATAGAAGGTTGCTGCTCACAAGGAAGCTATTAAACCAAGAGTTCCAAATGGTGAAGTTGAAATCATCCCTTCGTAAATTTTACAGACGCCATCACGAGTTGGTTGGCCGTTATGGAATAACCGTTTCATAAATGATATCGGATATGTTCCTTACGTCGTAACTACAATCCCCTTCACTTTCATGAATGTGACCTACCGAATTAGACTATTTACCGGATTTGTTATCACAAAACGCAACACGACGGGTGTAAACACAAAAATTGTCCTCTCTGTCCTGAATATAATGTGATCTCGTTGAATTTCCCTAGCCAACACATTTTTAAAATTTGGCTTTACATCCAAATGATTTGTGGATACATTAATAAGAATATATTTCAAATACACACCAGAACCGAGACCGGGTACGTCGTCATTGTAAGCGTCTGCTGCTATGGATACATCACTCGCCAGACGAATCAAAATTCAGTCATAATACCATGATAACACGATTAGACGCATATTCTGAAATCTAAAATCTAAAGATTTCAGACGGCGAAAACAATTCACTAGTGAGTTGTTGTGGCAAATATATCATATCGGTCAACCAATTCATGCTGGCTACTGTAAAACTTATGACTTGTCGATTTAAGTTTTTTCTTCCTCATAACTCTTTTAAAGTGTTTTTGTGTATGGATTACACTCGTGCAATTAAAGTCTGTGTAGCTTCAATCATATTTTTTAATCAAAAACGCTACTCAGTGACCTGTGGAAGTGTGTATGTGCTTCTGTCGAGCGTAGGTTCAACTTCCTAAACTCGATGCATAATCATTATATCACGTCTTGGCGACGTATGACTTTAAATAACTAGCTTTCAAATGGAACGGCATTGATTAAACAGAACAATTGCAAACTTCAATAACCGTACATAGCGTATGTTCAATAAAATGTTCTCCAGTGGAGCAGGGTCTGGTATTTTTTTTTACCTATTATGTCCATTTGTTTTGTTTACGCATCGTTGTTAATATAATTGAATTTTATGCGACTGTCGTACAAGTGCGAGGTTTAGCTAGATATAAAACCAGATGTAAACCACCATTTTCTACATAATAAAATACCTGTACCCAAGTACGGAATGTGAAAGCTATTGTCTATTTGTTTGATGTGTTTGAACTTTTGATTTTGCCATTTGATTAGGGACCTTCCGTTTTAAATTTCCCTCAAAGTTCGGGATTTTTGTTATTCTACTATTTTGTCATTTTGGAGCACCTGAAGGTTTCTTGTGCTTATTCTTTAATTTTCTGTGTAGTGTTTTGAAGACTTTAGTTCATTTTCTCTGAACTATGAAATATTCTTTTCCTTTAGTTATCATTTTTCTTCTTATAAACATATTTAATTTCAGCTATGTCTTATTTGTCAGTTTAGTCGAGTTAATTTCCTCTTTCCATGGATAAAGTATTGTGTAAATCCAAATAATTATGACGTCGTCACAGCATTTATTTTTCTATACCCTTTCAATACCGTCATAATCATGATAATTGTTTGGACTAGTATTGTTAAAATAATTGTATGATTTCAAGATTATATATTCATTACAAAAATACGTCATTGTTTGTGATTCCTGTGCTGTCGTTAATAGAAGATGTTTGTTATTTTGCGGTTTACTGGTTGTAACGACAATCCTATTATTTACGTGTACTTTTATCTGTGCTGAGTGTTGTTGCAATTGTATGTGCTGTATTTCTGTCACGTAGTGATGTCATTTTAGTGATATTTTGTAACGCTACATAAGTAGGAGGTTTGGCTAGCCATAAAACCAGGCTAAACCCATCATTTTTTTCCCTAAATCGTCCTGTACATGATCAAGTCAGAAATATGACAGTTGTTATCAAATAGTTTGTTTCTTCTGTATGTATGTTGGCGTTTGTTGCATCTTAGTGTTTCTTATTGTTAATGTTAGATCGGTTTTAGTTTGTAATTCGTATTTGTGTTCTCTCAAACGATATATGACTTTTGAACAGCGGTATACTACAGTTACTGTTGTCTTTATTTATCCAGATGCGATTCATGCATTCACAGTTTAACTAATGTTTAGGATTTTTTGTGATTCCCGGTGGGTCATTTGGAAAAAAAAGTGGTATACAATCATGAGATATCATGACACAAAAACCCTAACCCATAAACCCCCCCCCCCCCCTACCACAAGGCAAAATGTAATTTCGTCACAGTGTTAAAAAAAAGTATGAGTAACTTATTTAGATGTCTATCATGAATTCCAATAAACAATGATAAAGGCTCTCCATTGAGGACTCTCCAGCAGAGACAACATTTTTCATGCTGAGTAACAAACTCTTGGTAATGTAACTTCGGATTAATACATTAATCCAAACTTAAATGTTCTATTGAAATTTAAAGTTATACGTCATCGAAAACGTCAAAATATGAAAAGACATTTAATGGAAATATATTTTCAGAACATGTCGACATTTGACTGCAAAATGTGCAATTCTTATATTTAAACGTCCTCGTGAAAGGACAAAGAAACACGATAATTTTAGACTATATTTCATGGTCAGGTTGAAGAATCAAATATTGACACATCATATATATACGTCATAACAAAAGGTAAATAAACAGATCTCTGACGTAGCTCCACATATCACCCAAGTTCATCGTCCACATGTGTCCATGTTTTTTCATATAGTTTATCTTCGAAGAACATTACATGCAAAATGGAAGCTTTATTCATGTGCTAAATAACAAAAGATATATCAATGTTTAGCCAGTGTTTAGCGATTACAAAAGCCCTTTTCAAAATTAACCTTTTATTTCAGTAACAAAAAATTATCAAAGTAATACTAAAAAAAACATCAACGGGAATTATCTGCAACTATTTGTCAGTAGATATATTTCACAAAACGTAGTTTAAGCATACTTTTATGAAAATCAGAAAAAAAAATGAAGTATCAAACACCATGGCTAAGTCAGTTGAGTCAATATATTTATTGGAGTAGTATCACACTCAGTAAGGGGATAAAAAGCAATCAGCTAGTAGCACATTATATCACACGGTATACCTTCAACTCGTATGTAGTATCAAGGTTTTCAAATCCAAATCTTTAAAGTTAATTTAAGATCATCCGAAGATAAATAAGGTATTGAAACAAAATATTTTTAGTCAAAATTCGTATAGTACGGTCAACTTTGGCCGTTTGGGTGGGAGTTTTAACTTTAATCTAAAGATAATTTAATACTTATATCATTATACAGAGATGAGAAGTCATAGGTAGTGGGTATGTGTTGTCTACATGGAAGCTCAGCTTGGAAGATGGTATCATGTATATATCATATATATATACAAAGTTAACTCGTCTAAACATCAACCCAACAATGTTAGATCTGTAAATTTGCTTTCGCAAATTTTTTGTTCTTCCCTTGCCGGGATTCGAACCCATGCTACTGAGATATCGTGACACCAAATATATATACCATTTCAAGGAATCCAGTGGTATTGGTTCAGCTTTAATACTAACGGCACTTCATTTCTATCTACCAAAAACGAATCAAGGAACATAATACACTACAACTGCATTGAATATAAATCGTTTTCCATAAAGAATAAATGAAATCGAGACACTATCCCGAAAACTGTACCGTCTATGTCAGGGAACTATTCAGTATCGTTTAATTTCTAGAGTCTTTATACGCAAATAATGATCATTATGATCAGAGACATATATACACATGTCTCTCTGTTATGATGTACATGTACATCTATACCTTAATAATAAAAATAAAATTGTTTAAGATTATCATTCACCTCCCCCCCCCCCCCCACCCCTTAATTTGGAAAAAAAAAAACATAAAATAAGAAAGACCTTAAATTTCCTTAATTATTCAGTTTTGGGAAAAGTTTAACTTGTGACACATCTGTATCAATTAAGTTGCTGATTTTTAAATTTACAAATATTCCCAGCAAATATTTTACCAACTAAACGAACTTAAACCACATAGTATTAGATCTACGATCTAAATATTCCTGTATACCACATTTTCTATTGCACAATGTAATCTTAAGACTAATCGACATACTGAAATATCTATAACTAATAAATGAAATAAATCTGAACCAGATTACAGACATTCAACAGTGACGAATAAATTATGACAAAAAAATGTAATTTATCTATAATTAGCGTTGTTCAAATTTTGCAACACCACATCATATTTTATAATAAATATTTGTGATTCACTACCAGCTAAGACCACTTTGTTCAATACGTCATTCGAAGAAGCTACCTTAGCAACATAGGATACGAAACTATCGTTCAAAGAAAACCGGTCAATATCTAACCAGATTTACGTCAGCGCTCACGTCACAGACCCGGTCTCGCACTTATTACCGCCATGCGAGTTACAGAAGGATTGTACAAGATTTATGAAACACTGGATAACATTTCGAATGCATATGAAAATCAAAAGGAATTTAAAAATAAAACTTAAAAGATGGTCATGGCGGAGAGACCCAAGGGACAAATACGGGTGGGGTTTTATGACATCGAGAAAACGATAGGAAAAGGAAACTTCGCTGTTGTGAAACTAGGAAGACACAGGATAACAAAAAGTGAGGTGAGTGTTCTAATCCACAGGGTAAAGCAGATGAAAAGAATGCATTAAACAATTCTAACAGAACCGATTGCATGAAAATCTATTGTGCAAACAAATTTGGGTAAAGTTAGCAGAGATGCCATTATTTCTGCCAACTGCTGACACAGAGAAGTTGTGACGTCACTACTGTCAAAGCTGGTAGAGTAACTTTGCTTGATTTAAACCGATTAAAACTTAAAAAATCTACAATTAAATTTCCTGATGTGGACATGCAATTCTCGAAAAGTTCTATAAATAATGTAAACAAATATTAATTAAAATAATTTGTCATGTTTGTGGATAAGAAATTAATATAACAAGCTAAATCTGTAATGTCACACTGCAAGTCTTTACGCCTAACTACAAGCCCTATGGCATTGGCTTGAAAAATGGATTTCAGGCCTGTTCAAATCTTCTCTACAAGCCAACAGAATCGGACTTAAATTTTCCAAAAATTTAGCTTCCGCCTTGTGGACTCAATACTTAGACGTGAATGCTGCTGACTACTGTTACCGCTATATATCTGCCATTACTGGACATTGCACAGGTTCTTGTAAAACTTTTACATCATAATACAAAATATCTGTCCCCACAATGCAAAAGTGATTGTTGTATGACATCAATAGTTCAAGTGGGACAGATTCTAGGGTCAGCCGGGAATAGCGATAAGGTGTCTTGCACCAATGCAAGTTCTCTTAGAGACTAATCAATTCGTATTTTTATGATTTGACATATTTGGCATGGCTAAATATTTTAAAATACTAATATAGACACAAATCAAAGTGTCCACATGCAGTATAAACTAATAGATGCTGTTACTGGAAATAATCACTATGTACTATAATGTAAATAAGGATACTTTTGTACATTTACATCATAAACACATAATAGAAACTTTTTTAAGTCATTGATAAACATTAGTGAAAAAACTGTCCAAGTACATGTGTACATGTAGGTAAAAACCGTAAAATTTAGGTACTGTCCCGTTAAACAGTAACTCATAACAATTCCTTTTACCCGAAAATCTGTCCCACCTGAACGAAAGTTATTAAATTAAGTAATACATGTACAGTAATTAAAACATTTATTTATGGTGCAGTACACAGTGCCAAAAATACACTTACATGTACATTTGTGCATGAAATGATGTACATGTACGTTACATTTTTTTGTACATTGTTTGTGTCAGAAATAAAAGTGCATTTTATTGTAAAAAAAATACACAACAGTACAGACTACATGTACATTGTTGTACTGAAGGGAATTTGGCAAAACAAAAATACAGACAAAATTGATGTTACATAATGTTATAATTTTAGCCACACTGTCTATCTTCAAAATGACAACATTGCACACTGTAACAGTAAAACTACATACTGTACATGTACATTATCTACTGCTGCTATTGCAGTTGTAACAAGAACTACTGATTTATGGTGCAAGACAGTAATTCTTGGCATAAAAATATGGTTTATGGCTACTTTAGTGCACAGTTAGCCACTAGTCCATGCCCCAGACTAGTAAAATTTTATTGGACTAGTAAGTTTATGGTGCAGACTGTATTTGACTGCTACTTCATTTGCTACTACTACATGTATTGGACCAGGAAGTTATTTAAACTTTTATTAATAATCAATGTATTATTTAGGGTATTTTATGGAATTCTCTCTCAGGTCAAACGTTTTTGAAATTTGGATTATATCTGCCTTCCTGTTGAAAGATTTATGGTTAAAAGCAATGAAATGCACTGATAAATACAATTTATTCAAGATAAGTCATAATTTAATGTTTCCCATTGAAAGGAGAAAAAATTAAGGTCATAGAATATGATTCTTTCATTTTCTAATCATGCTAACGTGCTAATCCTTTAATAATCAGGGATTTCATTAGCATTATCTCATGATGATGATGATGATAATAAATGCAGATTATTAATGCAAGCATGATATATTTTTTTTCTCTCAGAAAATTTATTGATTCAACCTTTTTTTTTTATGTCAAAAATATAACTAATTCATATCAGTCCTAACTGGCCATATAATTTTTGTAGATTAAGTGTAAAATAAAAAAGTATGATAACAGAAGAAACAAATAACATTTCTAATGAACATTGTAGAAATGTGTGTTTCAAGATACATTTAGTTGAAAATTACTTTGAACAGGCTAAGTGGTCTGAGTGAAATTGGAACCTTGAAATTTATGTACTCCAAGAAAAAGTTTGGATAGGTTTTTTTAGTACATTTTACATGTACATACGTTTTAGTTTGTTTATCTACATGATCTACGCAAGTCACTATATATACATGTATATATAAATGTACATGATTTTCCCAAAAATTCTTCATCATGTAGTTTAAAATTATAATACCATTTTTATTATACATTCTATTTTAATTTTTTTTTCGATGTATGTAAATCCCTGGAAGAGATATTGCACCATGATAAATTTTTACATGTACATTGTACTGACTGTTGTGATAAAAGGCCCTGGGAAGGACACTACCATGTACATATTGTAAGAGTAACAGAGTATATGTATAGACCAATACAGGATTTTCTTGTTGTGTTGAAGACCCATTAGTGGCCTTCAGCTGTTTTCTGATCTTTAGTTGGGTTGTTGTGTTGAAGACCCATTAGTGGCCTTCAGCTGTTTTCTGATCTTTAGTTGGGTTGTTGTGTTGAAGACCCATTAGTGGCCTTCAGCTGTTTTCTGATCTTTAGTTGGGTTGTTGTGTTGAAGACTCATTAGTGGCCTTAAGCTGTTTTCTGATCTTTAGTTGGGTTGTTGTGTTGAAGACCCATTAGTGGCCTTCAGTTGTTTTCTGATCTTTAGTTGGGTTGTTGTGTTGAAGACCCATCAGTGGCCTTCAGCTGTTTTCTGATCTTTAGTTGGATTGTTGTGTTGAAGACCCATCAGTGGCCTTCAGCTGTTTTCTGGTCTTTAGTTGGGTTGTTGTGATGAAGACCCATTAGTGGCCTTCAGCTGTTTTCTGATCTTTAGTTGGGTTGTTGTGTTGAAGACCCATTAGTGGCCTTCAGCTGTTTTCTGATCTTTAGTTGGGTTGTTGTGTTGAAGACCCATTAGTGGCCTTCAGCTGTTTTTTTATCTTTAGTTGGGTTGTTGTGTTGAAGACCCATTAGTGGCCTTCAGTTGTTTTCTGATCTTTAGTTGGGTTGTTGTGTTGAAGACCCATTAGTGGCCTTCAGCTGTTTTCTGATCTTTAGTTGGGTTGTTGTCTCTTTGACATAATCTCCATTTTCATTCTCAATTTTATGTGTATATCAATATTTATAGGCAAAAACTAGTTGAATGTTGTAACCACAATTGGGTCTCTGTTTCAAGAAGTATCTCTAATTGTCTGAGTACAATAACTGTACATGTGAAAGTAGGTGCTTGTAAACAAATTTTGACTGACTATATACATGTACAATGTACGTCATGTTCTACATGTATATAACATACCAAAGTGTTATCATGCTTGAACTCTTGAGGTTTAATTTTTGTCGATTGATGTATGAGATATAGCACCAAAACCTATGTTGTAGGCTTCCCTATTTGACAGGTGTAAGATAGTACTTTAAAGACAATTGATTGGTTGATATTTTAATGAACAAATACAATGTATGTTAAGAATTAATAAACATGTGTGGTTGTCAGTACCGGAAGAAACAATGTACTTTATATATATGTCTGTAGAATTAATGAAGGAAACTGACTTGCATTTTTTAATATTGATATTTATTGTTAAAAAAAATGTTTTTTAAGGAAATGTTAATTGCGTAAATAAGTATATTATGTTTCCGGTAGAAAACAATGGCTATGAATGGTTTACAATGCACAACACAATACTAGAACATTTGTAAGGAAATATATGACATATATAGAATACAGTGTGTCTGTCACATTGTTAATATGTATGTCCCTTATCATGCTTATAGTGAAAAGAAATTTATACAAAAACATTTTTTGGTACATGGACCCTAGGTTAATCTCTTAAAATGTAGTGTAAAGAAATTGCATGACAAGTAACTTAATTCTTTAATAACTTTTCAACAATTCTGATTTAAATATAGAACTTTAATTCAATTATGTAGAAAAAATATTTGTTATTTTAAGTTAAACTTCTGCTTAATTCACTTTATACTTTTTAGTCAATAGCATTACTTCAGTCAAAAGAAAAGTTTGGTATTCCATAAATTATACTTTAAATGTGAATTGATATTTTAAAAGAATGATCCACATGTACATGTACTTTCAAGTACTATAAATAAAAAAAATGACCTAAATTGTTTGAAAAAAATTCTGGAATCCTTGTTTGATTCCTTTGTGATTTTGTCGTAGTTTCATCAAGAAGTTTATGTTGAAAATTCATCTACTTTTAACCACATTTACTTAACATTAAACTCTTGAATCTTAATAAAATACAAGTAAGCAGGGATAAAGATTTAGTATTTTTCCTGAGTTAGCAAGCTGAACTAAAGCTAGTATTAATCTTTTTTTTTTGTAGCCCATAGTGTAGGCCAAAAAAATCTATGTAGCCAATGGACATGTACATGTAGCAGAGAAGAATTTTCTGGTTCCTATATAGACTATACAAGCATGAGATTTGTCATAAGCCCATACTGAAATTAGGGACTTGGGCTACATAGCTTAGTCACTAATAATTTGAATCCTTGATACCAATACATTTCTGTGTTGAAAAACCATGATTTTATGAGTTGCAAAACCACTGCATATATACATGTATGTATGACCTTTGTCTGATTAAGGATGGCATCAAAAGTTCAATGTAGGATAAAAAACTGAATTCACATAGTTTTTTAATTTTGGATAAACAAAACTAATTTTTACCCCCAAACTATTTGAATTAAGTTTTTTATCCTTCATTGATTTTTTAATGTTGTCCCTTAGAAAGTCCATATTATTCCTCATAAATTTAGCAGAATTTATGACTTGCAAGCAAGCATTAGTGTTTCAGTGTGTATATATTTAATACTTTATTTTCAGGTTGCTATCAAGATAATAGATAAGACACAATTAAATGAAGATAACTTAACCAAAGTATACAGGGAAGTCCAGATCCTAAAAATGGTCAATCACCAAAATATTATCAAACTCTATCAGGTAAGGTCATTACACAATCAAATACTTTCTTTTCTCTTTTGCTAGTAGAATAGATGCATGTATCCTGACATATTTTGGGGGGATTAACCGTTACATTATATTGCAAACAGCATTTTTCTTGTAAAATGATCAACCATCAGGGTACCTGCAACTCTAGTGTTAAAATGTATATTTCCATCACGAAACTAGGTACATTGATAGTTTCAATTACCTATGTGCATGTGTTATCAGCTGGCTATGGGTCAATGACTCATTCTGAACATAAACCTTTCCACTCTGTCAGTGCCAGCCTTATACATTAAAGTTCATGTTATGTCTTATTTGGTATCATATGTAGATGTACAAACAATTGGATGTATTTTATTTTATGGATGTTCTTGTCTATATTTGTTATACATTATTCTAAATTAAGGGAATTTCCAGCACTTCCTCTTTTGATGGGTTAACTGAGATAGAATCTGTAGATTTCATTTGTCATCCCTGGATCAATTGCTGGCTCAAAGTGGGGCCTTTATTTGGCTGTTCATGGTGTATTAATTCACAGGATTATCAGACCAGAATGAGGATCTTAAATCTGATGGTTTGTTTCGGTGGTATGCTTCACTCTTTACAAATCAGGTTACCCATTTAACAAGTCTATGGAGTCTGTGACTCTGTAGTTTGCTTGCAGCAAGGCAAAATTTCTATTCTTTATATCCAACAGTATCATTTTACTTATATTCTATCCAAATAATTTTCATTTGGGAAAGGATTCTCTTAAACAATTATGATGTGCAAAGATGTTGCATTTAATTTAACTCTGGAATAGTATAATCTGGTACTCACTGCATAATATACACATATATGTACATGTATTTTAGACTTGCAGTGGATGCACCAGTTGACTGCACAATCTCCACATAGTTTCATAGGTTTATTATCATGATTATAAATAAACAAGTACCTTGCATTTGATATACAATTACGTTGTACTTCCTAACATTTCTGCACCTGCATTGTTCAGGAATATACATGTTGCGTCAGTGTTGTTATCTTAAGACGTGAATAGTAGAATATATTATTGTCTGAAGAAACAAAGATTTATTGAAAATTTCAATTTTTTTGCTTCTGTATGCAGGTTATGGAAACAAAGAACATGTTGTATTTAGTATCAGAATATGCTCCAAATGGAGAAATATTTGGTAGGTACAAATAAACTTTATAACTAAGGCCAGACTTAAAATATTTGCTTGCCATAGCAGGCTGAACCAAGGAATCAATAGATTTGGATTTTTTTAATTTTAAAAAAATTGGAGAGCTCTATAATGAAAAAAACAAACTTTATTAAGTGGAAAATTCTGTAGAGTAAGGCTAATTATTATGGCAAGTAATCTCAATTTGAATAAAAGTAGCTCTTTTTCATGCAGAGTTACACACATATATATATATTAATTGAGATCTAGCTTATTTGATTGGCTAAAAGAAATGGAAAAAAGTTAAGTTATACATTGAACTTTTAGTCCATACAGCGAGACCTTTTTAGCATGCACGTTATCACCAACATGTTATAAGTGTTTGAACTTAAATTTTGCATTTACTAAATACATTGAATACTCGCAGTGTTTTCCTAAGAAATCAGGTTTAAATAGCCTTCTGCTTAGTAATTTTCATAATGTATATACCTTTCTGTCAATTGCAGAAGTTGTCATAAAAAACTTTTTAATGCAAACCTTTTTAGAAACTTTTTAAAATAAGCCTACTGATTAAAAATTTAGTATTGCCATTATTGTAATGATATAAATGAAATTCACTAATCCACACACTTGTAGAAAGTAGAAGTAAACTGCTTTATTAAAGAACCAGTAAGAGCTACACAATTGTTCATTTAAGAAACATTTGAATGTCTGAACTTTATCTACATCATAGAAAGATAATTTATAAAACAGTCTTTGCACATTACTATTTTCTAATAAAATTAATTACTTCTGAAAATATCTTTAGAATAATGATAGTTACATCAGATCTTATATTGTGATTTATTTTCCATCTTTAAATGATTTATAATTGTATTTGCAGATTTTATAGCACAACATGGTCGTTTATCTGAAAGGGATGCCAGGAAGAAATTCTGGCAGATAATACTGGCTGTAGACTATTGTCACACTAGACATGTTGTACATAGAGATCTTAAGGTTAGTGACACCATGTACCAGATATATCATCAAGTTGAGGAAATTTCTCCTCATACAATTCTGGATATTTCTGCACAGAGGCATTTGCTGTCATACTTGAAAGAATTCCTAACTTGACTTTAATGAGACTCAGGGAATAAGATTTAATATTTCACTCCATGGGCCCAACTGAAAAAATATGAAAATTTTGTTACACCATATGGGAATATTCTTTTCAAAGTTTTGGGCAAAGCCAAGAAGTATTGACTACTGGGCTCCAGTTAATCTTATTCCCTGAGTGTACTGCATGACTTTGAAAGCTAGTACTATATAATATTGCTGAACTTTCAAATCAAAAACATGTATGAGATTATCTTCTGACAATTATCAAAATACAATGTATGTATATTATGAACAAGATTAGTGCATTTACATTTATGTTATAAAATGAAAAATTCTTAAGACATCAATAACTGTCTTAAAGTTGTAGTTAATTTCTTGAATCACATATTGAACTTTGCTTTTGGTATGAAAAGAAAAAAGTAACTTTTATTATCATTTCAAAATAAGTGGATGCTAAGTTAACAGAATTTGTCCATTGTTATTTCTGATATGATTCATATAGACATAGTTTAAAAGCAGGTAAGAATCTAGTTAAAACTGGGAATATGATCAATAAAATTTGTTTTAAATAAAATTTGTTTCAAATTTGCAAAATTTACAGTCATTTAAAAAACCATAAATTTGAATTGTAAAGTTGGGGATGTTTAAGGGATAGCTATATTTAGTAAAACATGTATTACTAAGAGGACTGATGGGTTTAAATAGTAATAATGATGGCTTAGAAGAGATAATATCCAGGTTGACCTGTGAAAGCTGTGTAAAGCCGCTCTATTATTCATCAGCTATATATATGTACATTTATAAGCTTACTTCCTTATCCACTAAGAGCTCAACTTAAAACTGAATATATTTAACTTTTATATATATCAATGTGCCTTATATTACAAAACTATTTTCAACATTAGTAGAAGATAATTCATACTCAATTAGATATATTTTCTTGTCTTTTTAAAAACTTGATATATAAGTTTGTGTTATTAAAATTCCAATATTTCTGCAATGTAAGTACCTTTGATTGGGGTTCATTTGGGAAGAATGTATACTTCTATAATCAAGTGTCTATCTATTAAAAGTAATATAAATATTTGAGAAAGCGATTGTGAATGAACAAAAAATGAACTCAGAATTCCATGTCCTTTTACTAGTTTTAAATATTTACATATGTCGATCTTTTAGTTTTATTGACTGTAGACAAAAAAGATATATATGTCTGACTGACGAGTGTATATAAATATAAGTCAAGATTCACCATGAGGGAATAAAAGATAAACACTAGTTTACATTTCTTGGAGTAATTTCAATAAAAAGTCTTAAACTGTTATTATTGATGCTTTTGTTACCTATAGTCCCTGTTTGTGCCTCAAGCCCAGTTGGTTTTAAGGTCATGAATGACGTCAATCTACTAGTTATATTATGTTGTAAACAAGAAAAATCTAATGTAATTGTCAATCAGGTTTTTGCCCATCATATTACACTGGTTATTAACTTGTGCTTTAATTAAGAATTGAACCTAAGCTATTTAAACGAACGAACGTAGAAAAAAACTGAGGTTATTTTAAATAATATAAATGTGACCATTAAATTCCATAATGATTTGAACTGGCCATAACAATTGATTTAAAATTTCTGCTTATCAGTTTAATTTTAAAGGTTTATAAAATGAAGTGAAGTCGATCAAGTGAAAAATAAATGTGGACAAAAAATTACAGAGATTTGTAGACTTTGTAAAAGAAGGTTTTGGTTCTGTCTAAATATTTTTTAGGTTGACTTGTAGTAGGGAAGTAGTAAAAAATCTTCCTGGGGGATATCTATGACTCGGTTGATTATGTGAAGTATGATAAAAGCCACTTTAAATTGAATAATCAAATAAGGGTATGTCCTTATCCTGTACTAGATATCCCCTATAGAGGGCATTGTTTGCATTCATTACGTTCATTGTTGTCAAATATCAGATAACATGCAGGTGGATTGAATTAATCTCTAAAAAGTAAAATAATAAATACATGTGTAAAAAATCTATAGCAGAAAACAACATGTCCTCAATGAGCTATAACTTTTATGCATCAGTACCCAGTATATGTATAGTTAAAAGGTCATGTCAAATTAATTACCATAGTCTAGAGTATTGATAATTCAATAAATGTTATGAGAAAGGCACAGAAAATGACTTATTAATTTTTTGTGTTCTTTGAAATTGAGAACATCTGCTCAGTGCAAATGCACTTAAAAAACATTATCTGTTTGTTGAACTTTGTTCTAACTGTTAAATGTGTAAACATGTATGTGAAGGCAGGAAAACTGTGATTCAAAAGGATCTTCTTTTTTTTTTTATCTCTCAAAACCAAGATCAGAGGATATTGTGACCAAGGCATTAAACCCAAACTTTAACTATCCAACTCAAGCTGATGTAAGAATTTGCCATTAAAATAGTGAACTTTGATATATACATAAGAAGTTTTATTTCTTCAAATAAACGATTTCTTGGTATTCGTTCTATAAAGCTGTAAATTGTGTAGGAAGATATACAACTGTATATGTGTGGAGGTGGATGTAATATATAACTTGTAACTTCAAACGAGATAATTAATCCAAATTGTAGCCCTCACTTTACATGCTTTGCATTTTAACTTTTCCCTATGTTTGTCACACTAGATCATTAAGGTGAGACGACGTTTAGATTTGTCATTGTTTTTCAATATTTCCAGCCAATGAATGAACAATGAAAAAAATAAAGTTTTTTTATAAACATGATAAAGATAGGGAGAGAATTTTGTACAAGTAAATAGTCAATCTTCCTGGTTTTTGTTATGGTTTTAATAAGTTGTTGCATGTCAGTAAATAAAGACTTGTAAATTTGAGGATCAAAGGTTAGAGAACAAAAGGTTCAATATCTGCATACAATAACTGATTTCTTTAATTTGTCAGTTTTTGCAAACACAGGTTTTCACATTTGAAAGACCATGATTTGAATTATTTTTTACAGAAGATGCACATGTAGAAAAAGAACAATATTTTCCTTTATCAAAGCCATTGAAATATCTATGCTTTAAAATTTTAGTTTCCTAAAACTTTAAATCTCACCTTCAAAGAAAATGTAAAAAGAGGTTCCTGCTGTTACAGATTTGTCAATTATTATGATAGGTAAAAGATATCTCTATGTCAACAGTTCAGTCAAAAATAATCTTTTAGTTTTACATTGGACAATTTAAGCCTAGGACTGTGGTCTTATAGCATAGTATAGATTATTAAAAGATAATAGTCATTTGTTTCATATCCCTTTGAAATAAAAAGTATACATCCTATAAATGAGATTGCCTGTTTTAAATACTGGGTTAAATCGTTAGGCTTACTATGATAGTGAACTAAAATTGATCCATGATGTTTACAAACATATCTTGTATAAATACTGAATCAAATATGTTGCATCCGGTGAGAGAAGTTAACATGACAAGTAGCAGCTTCAGCTAGTGCTCATTTCTAACCTTTATGAGTGGGTTTTTGTTTTCCTTCGTATCAAATGACCTTTTGTGTTATGTTATCTGTTGGGGGGATATATTGAATATTTACTCTGAAACTGAGCTGTGCAATGAGGCATTGCAACTTTGAAGCAAAAAAGTTTCTTACGCTAAATTTATGAAATTCTCAGTCCATAAAAAGGATAAATCAGAAAAATTTCCAAGAAACCTGAAATGTTCCTTCATTCATATTTTGCTATTTAAACAACTTCTCACTGTGTCCCAGTTTGATGAATGTTCCATTAAAATTCTTAAATTCTGATTTATTCATGAAGTAAATTCTTTCATGAAAAATATCACTATTCCAGGTAAAGCCTTAAACATACATGTACTATAAAATTCTGTATTTCAAAAGCAGAAATGAAAATAACTTTTTTAGAAAAAAAAAAAAGATTTTTGCTTTCAATAAATTATAACAGTTATTTATGCATATTTATCATTAAAATGCATTGTAACAAAGGTTATTTGTTAGTTAATGTGTTTTATAACCGACTGGAAAACATTTAGAGATTGGGGTAACATACAGGGTCGTTTTTAAACTTTGTCCCATTTTACCCTGGAATTTTGATGATAAAATTATATTTTTGATTACCTTTGTACTAGTAATCTTAAAGTAGTTGAAACTCTTTATACTTTACCAATACAGTTACAAAACAGTACAATTACAAGTCTAAATATGACTTCTTTTGTGTAGGTGTTCGTCGACAGCGGCAATTAGAACGAAAACTGTTAGATAACAAAATTGACATCTTATTTTAGTAGACATTAATTTATTTTTGGCCAACAATAGTACACTTTATTAGTAATTCATCATTTCATTTACTTTTTATCAGCAAAATGATCTGTTATTAATTTTACTGATCGTTTAGATTAATTTTACGAAATAATAGTTGAAATTTATTTTACAAAATAATTATATCGCCTACATCTGTACAACAATTTTCTTACCAAGATAATTTTATTGTATCATTATACAAAAATAAACTGTATCATTTTGTTTATTTTACTTGAATTTATATATTTTGTTTAATTTTTTAATGGTGAAGATGAGGATTTAATGTATATATAGGAGTTATAACAAGGTCTTTAAAAATCAACCATTTCTGATCTCATGCATTTTCACCTGTTTCTCCAAACAGTTCTAAAAATAAATTCTTAAATAGATTATATATAACTCCAGTCAGGCTTGATATATATACTTGTAAGCATTAGTCTGAAAATGAAAGGAAATACCATAGAAATGACTAATTTATTACAAATGTAGGCAGGTTATAAAATTGTTGTGGTAAAATTGAATCATTAGATTTTGGATACCATATTGTTGCTTTAAGACAATCTTTTGATTCACCTGATGTTTGTGGCAAACATTTGCAGTTGATGAATTTTATACAACTGGGTGGAAACATTTAACAACACTTATTTACCTCTTTCATTTGTAAATGTGCAATGTAATTTACTACATAAAATTGAGAATGGAAATGGGGAATGTGTCAAAGAGACAACAACCCGCCCAAATAAAAAACAACAGCAGAGGGTCACCAACAGGTCTTCAATGTAGCGAGAAATTCCCGCACCCGGAGGCGTCCTTCAGCTGGCCCCTAAACAAATATATACTAGTCCAGTGATAATGAACGCCATACTAATTTCCAAATTGTACACAAGAAACTAAAATTAAAATAATACATGAATATATACTGATAGGTAATAAATGATAATTACTAAATCAGTGAATAATGATTGCTTGTAGGTTAACATTTTCCATATAATGTTTTAATTGGTCAGTTCTATTTCATTTACTAAAAGAGATATTTGAAAATAAATGCATGTTGAAAATTAAACTCCTCGAGAAAATCTTAATTTAACTGACAAGTTGCAACGACATATAAATATGGATAAAGTTGAAGAGAATTTGCCTTGTCAGATTAATATAATTATAAGTTCGATCATATAATGCCAATTCATTGTAATGAATATTGGTAAATGGAGGGTTATTAATACCATTAATGAATTATTGACTGGTCAGCATTATGGTACTTGACCATTATTGATGACAGAAAGGTTGAATAGGTTACAGCCTTGTATTATACTTTAATTCTTTGTAACGACCTCATTCAAATAACTTAGCTTCTATCTACAAGTTTTAAGGCTTACTTTGTAAATAAACCAGAGAACAATATTCCAGTTATAAATTGAGAGACAGAAATCAGTTTACTTAAACTTCTATTGTTGATAATTATATAGGTTGATAAATCAAAATTCAGTTCTGTTTGGGTCATCCATGCTCTTCAACTTCATACTTAGTTCAGCCTTGTAAACATTTTTGATTCATGCATCACTGGTCCCTCTTTTGTAGATCTAACATATGTCTGGTGTACAAAACTTTATATGGAAACTTTTTAAAATCTATATAATAAAATGCCTTCCTGAAAACACTGAAATAAAAGTATCCTGGTACCCTGATTAAACAACTATCAAAGCTTGTTGGTAAAGTATCCTGGTACCCTGATTAAAAAAGCTTTTTGGTATGCTTTACACATTATTCTGTTAAATGCTGGTTCATTTTATCTAGGGAATTGATTTTAATGTAGCATTCATAATTATTCTAAATCAATTGCTTTTTTCAGAAATAGAAAAATGTAATAACAATTGTAACCCTCTTTGTTCTTTCAGGCAGAGAACTTACTGCTAGATGCCAACATGAATATAAAAATAGCAGATTTTGGTTTTGGAAATTTCTACAAAAAGAATGAACATTTGTCTACATGGTGTGGCAGTCCGCCATATGCTGCTCCTGAAGTATTTGAAGGGAAGAAATATTTAGGACCACAGATTGATATATGGGTAAGTAGTGCGTCTGACGTAATTCTGTATGTATGTACGTACTGCAGTATGATTGACAGATCTTATTACATCACTGCTGGTGTTTAGTTTGCCTCTAGCTATGATCTGACCATTTGTAAATTGTAATTAAATAATGTTGTCACATAGTTGTCTGTGAATAAAGTTTGCATTGACCTACATTTATACATGTAATACACATTGTTATTGTTTCAACAAATTATAAACATGTCAGTCTGATAACATATCCTTTGATCAAGACAGATTTCGTAAGGGTTGAGACTTTAATAATTTTAAATTTAAATCAGGTGTTTTGTATAACATTGTACCAATTTGTACGATATTGTACATAATGTTAAAATGTCAATATTGCACATAATAAAGAAGTGTTGCTTGATCATATATATATTTTTTATTTATTTTATAGAGTTTAGGAGTAGTGCTATATGTATTGGTATGTGGTGCTTTACCATTTGATGGTCAGAGTTTACAGATTTTACGTGATAGAGTGCTGTCCGGGAGATTTAGAATCCCTTATTTTATGACTACAGGTAAAGAACCAGGAATTATTTATTTATTGAATTAATGCACAATTAAACCCTTATGCCTATGAAAACAAAGGAAAACATTATAGATATATCACAAAAAAATACAAAGACATCCATTCATATATGAACATATCATCCACTCTCCTCCAAAGAATATAATACTGTACATGTACACTCCAGAGAATAAATTAAATAACTTGAAAACACAAAAAAAATAATCATTCATACATTCCTAAATACACGTAATAAGAATTTATTAACAGTCTATTGTAATAAAATATATGTCAAGGTCTGGACAGTTATATAACAACCGTTAACGTGTGTTGGGTGCAAGAATGTTGTAAAAGACTATCAACTAAGATTTTATCATTTACGATTATTTATGAGCTATCATAACTGTAGATATTTCTATAGTTTGAATTTGTAAAATATGTTGTCCATCCTTTTGAATCAGGTTAAAGAAATAAAATTGACTTAAATCACAAAAGAATAGTAATGTTATAAAACATAATAATGTACTGCAGGTAATTGATATGCTATTTATCAGTGTTTTCACACGGAACACTGATTTCTATTTAGATTGTACTTTTTGAAAAAAGCACATGTTTTTGAGGAATTATAAATAACTATTATCGATTATTTTACATGCAGAATTAATTACCTGGATCTGACAACTATTTTTGGTAAAAAGGTGTAAATATTTCTGAGCTCGTTGCTGAATTTTTTGTGTATGACTTTTTCTCTTTACAATAATTGATATCAATTCAGCTTGGTTGTAGATAGATGATTTCATCCATACGTATTTTCATCTTTAATTAATTGAATGCAGGAAAATATATTTGCATAAGAGGCTTAAAAGTATAACATTCAATAATATTTCATATTAATATTTACATTTTTTGCAACCTGTATTCTAACATATGCAAAAAATTAAATATTTATTGCTATATTTTCATGAATTTCAGATTGTGAGAATTTAATTAGAAGAATGTTAGTGCTGGACCCTAACAAAAGATTTTCTATTAATCAAATTAAGAAGCATAAATGGATGCAGTCTGAGGAAGGACAGCCAAAATCTACCCCTCCCAGTCCCATGTTAGGGATCAATGCAAAGTTGGGGGAGTTCAACGAACAGATACTTAGACTTATGCAGAGTTTAGGTATTGATCAACAGAAAACAAAAGAGGTATGGTTAACATGAACTTTTATCATACATTTATAATTGCTGGTAAAGGGTGAGGTGATAGTTATCCTAAAATTGATTATTTACATGTTTATGTATACTGATGCAACATAATAAATTGCTGAAGTGTGGAATACATTCCTCTTCAAGGTACATGCTCCCCAAAAATATTTTTATTGCGTGAAAATGAATGTAAACATAAAGGAAAGAACACATGGTTAACTGCAGTCACATTTGATACTACAACTTCTGGAAAAATTAATAATATCAAATGTATAATGAAGAGAAAACAATATCACACACAATTCTGTCAATAGAGAAAATGAAACTTGCAATACAAAGTACATGCTGTATCCAAGAATCAATATTTTAAGCATTGGTCTAAGTAAAATTACCTGATTTATTTTTAGTGATTGCATGATAACATTGACAGGAACTTTAGAAGCAGTGTGTGTGTGTGTAATAGATATTATGAACATGTTTGTGTTACTTGATACAAACTGTATCATATAGATGTAAACTGAAATAGATTTATATTTTCTATAATATATTGGAAATTGTCATCAAAGAACATTAAAATGTGAAAATATAGAAGGTTAGACATTAAAAGTTATGGAAAAATTACAGCACATTCAAAAGATGAAATGGATTTGATGTTGCTGAACATGTGTACAGATTCTTTTTAAAAAAAAAATTTAACTTTGCAATAGTATTAACAAAGAGTTATAATTACTTTTGTAATATGAACTACATATTTATTATACAATAATGTATTTATTTTTACTTTTTTCAGGCATTAGAGAAGGACTCTTATGACCATTACACAGCAATATATTATCTTCTTATGGATAGATTAAAACAACATCGAAGTAGTTTTCCTCCTGAAAACAAAATAGACGCTCGTCAGAGGCGACCTAGCACTATTGCAGAACAAGCTATGTCAAGAGTGGTTCCTTCTAGTCAAACCGGTGTTCAAACAACAGAGACTGAAGCACAAAACACAGGTAGTTCTTGGCGGCCGCAGCCTAATCCATATGAAAATACTTTTAATCGTGAAATGGACGTTCCAACGCCTCACGGTGTAACAGGCTGCATGGTTGACACATTACCTCAGCCATGTGTGAAATCATACATATCGGGTCACATGATAACTACATCGATAGATGAAGGAGTTGAAGCAGACATTTTAGAGGATGACGATGACTCGAGTAAGGATCAGTTTGTACCTGATGGATTTGGGATTGGTCTGATTCCTAGTTCAGCTTACGGTGATTTGTCTCAGACTCCCACGTCCAATCAAACTAACACTAGTGGTTCTCCGTTTGCAAGTTTTGATTCCTCATTAGGATCGGATATTATGTCTAGTTTACAATCATGTGCACAGGCCAGTGGTACTGTTAAACAGGAGAATGAATTATCAAATGGAAGTGAAGAAGAACAAACTGGAGAAGATCGTAGTCAAACAAAATCTCCTGTACACTTTCGTGAAGGGAGAAGGGCTTCTGATGGACTTGTTGCACAGGGTATGTTTGCATTCAGACAGTTAAGACAGGGCATGCGAGCCCCAGGAATGGTGGACATACAACAGGAACAAATTCATGTACAGAACATGTACGAGCAGTACAATATCCCGCAATCTCAGCAAGAACAATCAATAGATGGTGCTAAACCTAGTCAAATTGTACGGCCCCGTCCACTGATGAAAAGAATGAGTCTACCATCAGAGACATTTGACATTCAGCCTCATAGGTTGTTAGCTCTAAAGCAGTCTCTTCAAGTAGAAAGGCAGATTGACGGGTTCAGTAACAAGCCTTTACAACAACAATTACTTCAACATAGATTTCAACAGCAACTTCACTGTCCGTTACAAAATCAATTTCAGCAATTACAGATTGATCCTCAGTATGCACAAGGTGACCAGCAACAAACTCTTACCTATATGCCTGTATCTATGCCTCAGAGGTTGACCACCAGTGAATTAAATCAACTAGGTCGACCTCAAGTCATCAGGAAAATATCTTACAAACTTGCACAACAGCAGCCATTTGATCCTCCGAGTGAAGAAGTGAAACAGGCAGTGGAGCACAAACTGTCCTTTAGTTCTGCACCTACCTATCAGACCTCATCCTGTCCAACTACTCCTAGTCGTAAAAATGCTTTTATTCCCCAAGGTGTAGACATAGCCGTGTTACAGCATCAGTTATTGATGCAGCACGAACAGAACAAACAGTTTAATGAACAGAAACATGGGGATTCTCAGATGGATTCCTCCTTTGACTCCTCCTCCTCTCAGTATAATCCGGCCTATAATTATGTTCCTCAAGGACTAGACTATCAGATCACTCCTCAGGAGAATCAGTCCGTCATGGGAGGCCACTCTGATCCTAGTCAAATGGCTTACGTGGAAGAAGACATGGATATGTCGTAGCTTTGTCTCCTCATTTTGTAAATTTTCATTATTCATTAAGATCAAAAAGTAAAATATTAAATTGTTTTCCTAAACCTGTACTAAACGTTTAGATCTGCTATCCTGTACCTAATTATTGTTTAACATAAATTATGATCATAGGCAATCCAAGCTAAAATTTGACATATTTTATAGAAAAGAAAGGAAAATTTAGCTGATACGATTTCATATTGTTCAAAGATCTGAATTTTAAAATGTTCCCCTAATATTTTGCCAGACTTAAATTATTTGTCTTATGAAACTATGTTTTTCACTATTGTGAAATATCCTCAGAAAGAAAAGAGTTGGAATTTTGCTAAACTTGGTCAGGAAATGGAAAACAATGATTGTTTTATTTAAAGTAATTTATCATTCAAAATCTTCATTTGTTGTCATTAATCATTATCATGATTATCATAAGAAGTTTTCATATTTTTCAAACTCATGTTGTTATGGATACCACAATCAGATGGATTTGTTGACAGGATATTTTGTATGATTTGAAGAGTTAAGACATTTGTTAATTATGTTGACAGCATGCCTCCTATAATTGGTTTCAATCTAATCAAACTCTTTTTTTCACCTCTGTTACAAATTCAAATAAGTCCTAGCTATACAAAATCTTTTATATTTTTTCCTATTTGGGTTTTTTTTCTCCTCTAATTTTTAACTGTCCGCTTTTTTTTTTTTCAATCATTAGGGGGTTTTATATAATTAAACAAAATTACATTAACAGAAGAATTAAAAGACCATTTTTTTAAATGAAGACATACCTTCATTACATGTACAAGAAACTTGTTGCCCCTAACAATTGTTAGGTGTTTTGTTTGAGGTTTATTTTTTTTTTTTTAAACTTGGAAACAATTGAGGAAAAAAATGTTTTAATATGTCTAATTGGTGTAGTATGAAAATTGAGGGAGAGTCTTGCCACATGTATAGTGAGAACTTTTATGATTGAATTTGATTGGTATTTCTTTTGTATTTAGAATACTAATGTAAGTTGTATGAAATTATCTGACTAAGTGACTCCATGGTAAATGTTGGTCACAAATGAAATTTGTGGTTCTAGTCATGTCGAACTCATTGACTGCTCTTATAGAAAAACTTTGCTATTTGTTGAATATTATTTTGTTCTATTTAATGTTAGTAGTCATTCCGTTGTTGTAATATTAGTTCATTATATGTTCATGTATTTTGTATATTTTTGTTATAATTTATGAATCAAAAGCATTTTACTTAATTGTATTTTTGTAATGATTTTGGCTCTTTTATCTGTTGCTGTTGAACAGAATGAGAAATGTATAATTGAATTTTTGCATGGTCAATAGGAACTTTAAAGATTTAAGACGGATATAATAAGAAATTGTTTTTCTTTATTAGAATTCTGTATTAAATGATTATTCATTTCTTTTCTTTTAATCTAGAATTTGTCTTTTTTTTTTATATACCGTTTTTGGCAATAAAAAGGTTTTAACATATTAAGGATTGTTAAAGTCGGTAAATTTTCAATATTTTTTTTTAACATTTTTGAGAAATACATGTGTTTCTCTACAGCTTTTACGTTCTTTAAGAGATTTTAAGTGGCTCACTTTTGTAAAAGAAAATTAAAATGATCTATTTAAGTATGAAATTCTGACATAGATTGGCTGTTGATGCACTGTGTTGTTTTGTTATAGTTATCCATGATATGCAGAATGTTATGGAATTGTGAGGACATGTATATATGAAAACAATATAAACATTGAGTTTCATTAAGCCATTCTAGGTACAAGATTTCAATTGGTTTGTAAAACAAACAAAAAACTATAGGGAAAAATAATGAAGCACTTTACCCGTAAATACCCTCTGTGAAGTGAAATAAATTGGAAAAAATTAAATGAATTTTAAACTATAAGGAATAGAAAATGTGGCATCACAAAGCTGTTCAAAACTGGCATTAAAATATTATTCAGAATTTTACTTTTAAAGTTGAAATCCATATCATTTTCTTTTTAACTTATAAAAAAGGACGATTTCTTTAAATTTTTGCACAAATTGAACAAAGATCATCAAGGAAATCTGTGATGATGAATCTGACGTCATGCTTTATGCAAATAATTTAGACGATTCTGCAATGATTTCAAATTCTGTGTAAAATCTGTCAATAATTTTTTTTTCAGATAAGTATAGCAAAATGTATTTAGTTATTAAATATTGATGCTTTTAAATGCCATACACAAATGTATGTATTGAAAAAAGTTTAAAAAAAATCCCATTTTGCAAATATTATTATATCAGTTATTGAACCATTTTTATGTTTGTGTCTAAAGTATTTAAACTTGTACTAAATTTCCTGTCTGACACAAGGGAAGTAATAACTAAAAACAAATACATTACTTTTCAATTTTTCATCAATTTTACATGAAGACTGCCTTTCAGAAAAAAAGGTTTGCATATTTATTTATAAAAGTTTGTAAATTATTTTGTAGCCATTCCATTATTTATTGATGTTTCATCAGGGATAAAAACAATGTTTAACAGCTTTAAAATTCTTTCTATGTAGAATATATACACTCAATGATACACAGTATTGTTTTCAAAGTGCCTAAATGGTGTGAACCTATCAAGTGATCGCCATGTGATTATCTTTGAATGCATGTTAAAAACAAAACAGAGAATGTAAAAACTGGTAATGAGAATATATATTTTTTATTCTAGACCATACATCTTTTATTTTTATCCTTGTGTTAAAATGTACGTTAAGCAACATCTGAGAGAGAGCAGGCTGATTAAAATTTCTATGAAGAATAAAATTTTTGAAAAATTTGTTAAGCAATTGATTAAAATCTGAGTCTTTTATTTAAATTAACATTATTGTTGCAGAAAAATAAGTGGAATTTTAATCGTGAGATTAACTGAAGTGTATCAACTGGCATACAGATCAGAAAATTTATTATTACTTCCTCGTCTTGTACAAAAGTTAATTATTTAGCGGTTTAAGCAATATAAGGATGTTTTGTTTTTTCAATTGGTCTGCCCTTAATTTAACAGAGAAAACCCTGTATTAACCACTTATTTTTCTACTCTTGTTTGAATGGTGTGATTGAAGGGGTAAATTGGTGCATATTCATTTTAGTGTGTTACAAGATTGATATTTGCTATATGTTATTCTTTGATAGTTTCTTACATGGCTTTAACCTTTAATTACTGAATTTATAACTTAGTAATACCTCTAACATTTTATGATCCATTTTGCAGCAAATTTTAGTTGATTTCATTTAATTTTGTTTGTTTTAAGATTCAGTTCCTTGGGGAATATTTTATACATGTTTTACTCTGATAACTCTTTCAATTCGATAGTGAATATTTTTCCAGTTTTTATGGAGAAAAGTGTCAAGCAAAATTTTGGAAGTATTTAAAGTATTACAGAATGATTTTTTATGGAGGATATAAGCAAAAGGGAGTCACATATGAACATATATCTTGGTTCCAATAGTAGTACAATGATAATCATAATTTGTTGTGTTGCTTTAGAGGGGTTGTATCCCCTTAAATGTAAATTTATTATTGTTGATGCACAAAATTATGGCAAATAAATTTATCATGCAATGTATTGTTGCAGGAATAAAATGTTGAATATAAATTTGTTTGTATTAATAGTATGTTGTCTGTAGTCTAGGAAACAAAACAAAATAAAACGGATAAAAAACACATTAACTATTAGAGGAAAACAATGGAAGAACAAAAGCAAACCCCAACATACATAGAAATGGATTGTCTAATAGCAATTTTTATATTCCTGAGTTGATACAAGACATTTAAAGAAAAAATGGTAGGTTGAAAATGATTTTATTGGCAGCCAAACCTTCCACTTATATGGAAATGTTAAAAATATGACTATAGTAAAAACCTTGATGACTGAACTTAAAACCTGAAACTTGTTGACTAAACTTAAAACTTAGAACTTGATGAAGGTTGAACTTATCTCCTTGAATTTGATGACTAATTGAACTTTTAACCTATGCCTGGTTGACAGCACTTTTAACCTATAATTTGTTGACTGAACTTTAACGTCAAACTTGTTCACTGACCTTTAAACCTGTAAACTGTTGACTGATCTTAAAACCTTGAACTTGTTGCAGATTGTTGCTGTTGTTTCAGTATTAGTTTCAGTAGCATTTTGTATTCAGACATTGGCAAAACATGAATAAGAAATATCTACAAAGTGAATAATAAATGAATCCATAGTTGGTATCCACCAAAGACACAAAAACAAGGCTGTAAACGTCTTTGATAGTCTAAAGAAAACAAAAATAAAAACAAATTATTCATTGAACATGCACCATCTCTTTGCGATGTAAAGTTTTCGTCTGAACAGGGATTTGGCAGAGGAAATCAAAAATAGCATTGAGTTCAAGTGATAAAGATTTGATTGAACATTGAAGTAGAGGATTGTCAACACTCAACAATTGCTTACATTCTCATTTTGATTTGTGAATAATTCCAACATCTTTCTGTCAAATGGTCTTGGGAGTTACATTCACAATATTAAAAATAAGGTTTTAAGTTCCCTAATTCCTATAAAAATATGATTGAAACACTACTATTCAGTTTGAGTGGTTTCTGTAAAATGGTCTCAGCAGGTATTCAAAAGGTGTTATTACAATACTATCAACTAATGATTTAAGTCTTGTTACTCTGGTGAAGATGTTTATACCGCAATAGTGTTACAGTATGGTTGACATTAAATGACAACAAACAATAGTATCAAGTATCAAAGCTCTCTGTTGAATAATGTGGGAGTAGTTGCTTCCATATATATTATTGTCTAAATAGTCCCCACAACAAGGGTACAAATGTAGGTATAATATTGTCAACTACTCATATTGGCAACCAAAATTACCAAGTATGAGAGCATTCTGTTAAATTGTCTGAGGTGTTGTGTTCACATGTACAGGGTGTTATTTTCACAATACTAATAAAATGTTTCAAGTATTATAACTCTTGTAAACATAAGTGTTATCCAAATGATAGCACAGTATTGTTATCTACACATGATGGCAAACTCTTTTACCAAAAATGAGAGCTTTTAGTAAGAGCATTAATTTTGTGTACACCAAAAAATGGTCAAAATCCCATAAAATTGTCAAAATCATGCTGAGGATAAAGAATCCTGAAGGGAAAAAAATAATCCTACCAAGCATGTCTCAAGAGTATTGATGTGTTTTGGATGCATGGTTGGAGACCCCCTCACAGGCAAATAGATGGGGGATTAAAGTTTACCAATTAAGGAGATTTTATCTCAAAAAGCAACAAATTCTCAATCTGTAATGATTTCACATAATGTATTAAACAATTTGAACTTACCCTGAATAATTCATCCTTCGGAGATACATACCTTATCTAGAAGCTAAAGCATGAACATGACATCAGTGACTTATGACAGTGGCTTAGCCAGGGTTGAAATGATGTGGATGTTTTGCCGAGCGGAGCGAGCCGAAAAATGTTAAATGGAAATTTTTGTGCAGAAAAATATTTTTTATTTAAGCACATGTACTCCCCCAGAATCCGACACTAGTTAGAATTTTGTTTAAATTCAAAATACCCACCAATTCATATAATTATATTTTTAACAAAATTTTATTGTTTCCTTGAAACTACCATCATTCAATTCATAAATATTTGATGTAAAGTTTCCCACCCAATCTTATATTTGACATATCAAAAACCGTTTAAACGGACTCTATTACAGCGGCACTTCTGTATAATTTCGGAATATAGGAACTGAAGTGACTTCTCTTTCCAGGAATTTGAGTCTACAACCTTGGGTTTTTTATTACTGAGCTAAACACATGCAGGAGACATAAAAATACTGGACGTCTGATTGTCTGGTCTTGTTAGCACTCTCGTGTAAATTCTTGTCAGATTAAGTGGAACTCATATCATAAGCAATGTCTTTGACAATTTGATACATACAATATGACATGTAATGTGCATGGCGGGGAACATTGGATCTTTGTTCTTTACTGATTGAAAATAAAATTAGTATTTGAACCTAGATAAAAACGGGAATTCATAAGCCTAGGACTTATCACGATCTATTACCAATTGATTTTTTTTTTTATCACGTCGTTTACATTGTCGCCAGAAACGATATCAGGATATGGTGTTTTAGTTGTTAGTTGCTATAGTCAAATGAGAAGCCATCACTCCACTAGGCTCAATTTCAGATAAAACATGTCCACGGGTCTGCGTATCAGTCCTCTCCGCTTGCCTTAGCCGATGACATAGACTATTTTTACGAACAAAAGTTAACTTGAAACACTATTCTGCGATTCAACTATCAAACTAAATTATCCTAAATGAAAGACCAGGCATACAGCTTTGAAAATGACTGGACGTTATCCTCATATCCTCAGCCTTGTTACATTTGGATACTTCTGAGTTAAACTGCTGCTATTTTTTTTTTTTTGTCAAAATGATGTGGATGCTTGAGCATCTGAGCATACATGCAAGTTACGCCACTGTATGACATGTCAGACAATTACAACCTACTATAGTACTGACTTTCAGAAAAATTTACCAGACAATGGGACATGAAATAGAGGACAAGGCTATATAAAATATTACAGACTTATATGTCAACAGTGTTACCTTAAATATCCCATTCAAAGTGTTAATGGTTGATGCTGGAAACTTTCAAGACAAAAATGAGACTTAAATTGAATTTTTTGTTTGTTTTGCATAAGAGTGGAGATAACGCCCATATCCTTTTTTGTATTATAAAACATATCACTAGGTAAACTAAATTTGTAACAGTAAAATCTACTTTTTACATAGGTCAAGCTGGAAATAAAAAGCATTTATCTCTAAAGTTAGTCTTAACAGACGTCTTTTATGGATGAGTGAAATTCCATTTGAACATCATTATTTTTTGGCTGCAAAAACAGTTGAAGAAGTCAAGACATACTGTATATATTACTGTGGCAATGACAATATTAACTATTTGTACAAAGCTTTATATTGGGTTGAAGATCTGGATGCTTCATACTTTGTAGGCAGATATTTTTTGTTGCTAAGTTGTCATGTCGTAAGTCCATTGACCTTGACCTCAATGGTTCATTGCTTGCTTGAAAAAGTTATTTTGTTATGTGAAATATGTATACTACCAGTATATTTAGTACATGGGTTCTTTGCCTGGTCTGCATGTCCGCCAGCAAGGGTTCACCTGACCTAAAGACCCAATATCAAGGATCAGTGATCATGTTTACGTTTTTTGTGGTTACTATAAGCAATAGGTCAACTATATAGGGGTATGGAGTGATTCTAAGGTGTATATGTCCAGCTGGAAGGTTTCATCTGATCTTTATCTCATTTTCAAGGTTTATTGGACAATGTTTAGTTTTTGTGGTTTAATCTATTTTCAGATATTATAAGCAAAAGGGCCACTATATTTAGTCACTTTTGGTGTATTTAAAGATTGTAAAATGTACTTGTCTGACTGGAAGGTTCCATCTGACCTTGATCTCATTTTGTTTATTGGTATATGTGAAGTTATCATTGTTTTGTCAGTTTATTAGATGCTATAGGCAATAGGTCAATTATATTTGGTGTAAATATTGGTTGTATGATGTACATGTATGTCTGGCAGGATTCATATGACCTTGAAATCATTTTCAAGGTTTGTTTGTCATTGTTCAGTTTTTGTAGTTTGGTCTGTTTCTCATGTACTTTAAGTCATATGACAAGTATATTTGATGTATTGCATGATTGTAAGGTATACATGTCTATCTGGCATGGTTCATCTGACCTTGACTACAGATCATTAATATAAAGTTGATGTGATACTTGAAGTAAAACCTTCATATTGCAGATTTTCTCAACATACATTCAATCATTAGATAAGCCAGACATTTCAGCGTGAACACTCTTGTGTAGTTTAAAAATTCTTGATTATGCAATGAGTAAAAGAAAAAAAGAAAGATTTTTCACATTTAATGTTATCAGTAAGAAAAATATTGCCAATAAACAATCATACAACTTCTTCACCTTGGGTGAAACACTATCAGATTCAATGCATACATTTCATGTTTGTACATTACTTATAATAAAATATTTATATAAAATAAGCACAAATTTGTACCACTGCAACCAAATATCCATTTTAAATGCACTGCATACAAATTTTTAACTGCTTATTCTTCAAGCATTTGGACAGACTTTCCCAATAATGCCCATTGCTCAAAGATTTTTGAGAATTATTTAATTTTCTTCTATATAACACATGAGAATTCAACTTACATAATAGCAGTAGATGAGATTCAATTGAAAATCCTGTATTTATAAAAAAAAAAAATATATATATATATATACAGCTGCATCTGAATCAAAGTGCCATACCCAAAGCTTTTTTGGAATTATCCTGCTAGCAAGGGAGACTTTTTTGGCCCAAAATTACTAGTTGTCCATAAGAATCAAAATGAAACAATCAGATTTAACCACAAAAATTGTCAAAGTACCCTTTTTTATCTAGAAGAAAAGGGTGAAGTTTACAGGAGCAGTCTTAATATTTATTTTGAAGTATGATTCTACATCAATAAACCTTATCACAGAAGTACTACACAAACTGCTACAGTAATATATCTATAATCTAATCAGTATTTGACAATTAAAATGAGACTAACAGGATAAAGTTGGAACCTAAGCTTCTTAATATTTTCTAAATTTAACAGCTGATTTCTTGCATAAAGTATGAACTGTTACTTATTTTTTCTTCAAGATAACTGCATAATATATAATTTTATCAATTAAAGGGAAATAACCCCAGAATAGCATATGTCTGCAATGTGATATTTATGCATCATAATAGTAATTCAAACCATATTTTATGTGTAAGAAATTGATTAAAATATATTTCAGTCTAATACCACCACTTGTTTTAATCCAATAAGTGACATTAAGTAATTAAAAGGTTTGATGTAGAAAAAACTCCTGGAAAACAAAAAAATGGACTAGAAGGCAAGCTTTCAAATGTAAAGTTTTCTATCCTGTACCAAAAGCTTGAAGAATCAGCACATATTTCATTGTATAATAAACAATGATGTTCAATAATAAATACTTTAAAATTAAAGAATCTTTTGATATTTGTACAAGCACAAAAATTCTATAACAATATATATCAAAACAATTTACATAAAAATAGTAAAAGTTTAACAATAACAAATATGCATACTTGACACCACTCACACATAAATAACTAAGGATATGGGTAGCACTAATAATTTACCAGCTGTGGACATTCATTCACAAAATCAGTTTTTAGTTCATTATTTCTTGTTCATCATTTTACTTTTTATGCATTTTTATATAAAAAATTAAGCTTAAAACCACTTCTCCAGCACTGAAGCCAAACTATCAAATAATATTTGATTTGTCCATTTCATGAATGTTGTAGTAAATGTAGACAACTAAACTTATACACTTACAAATTTAGTTTTTTCTCCATGATTCAAAAATACTACTTTTCAATGTGGGCTTCTATTTTCTTACTTTTCAATGTGGGCCTCTATTTTCTTCTTGATCATTTGGCTTAACAACAAAATTCTTAAAAAGTTCTAAAAAGAAAAGCAAAATAACTTACTTTCAAGGAGCTTAAATGGCTTACCTGGCTAATATTACTATCAAAATTTAAAATGTGAGCTTTTATTGTTGCCATAGTTATCCTGTAACAATCAAAGTATTGGAACTACTGCACTGTTTTTGTAGTGTTCCTAGTGCATAAATGCATTTTTAATACCTCATTCCTTACACATAATATTAGTATGTCAATCATCAGGACTGTAGCTAGGAATTTCCAAGGGGGTTCGATACAATCATACTCAACTTTAACAATGCTTTTTTGTTTTCAAGGGGGGTTCGTACAAACCCCTTGAACCCCCTAGCTTCCGATATGATCATCATGTTGGTTGTTGTCAAGATACAATTCCAATCAAAAAGTAATCATCACCAGGATGATTGTGATCTACTTAGCTTCCCATTTACCAAGTGGCTTTTTGAAAGAGTTTACAACAGAGAAACAATGGACAACAAGAGATGAAAAACCTTTGACTAGGCTAAGTGAGCTAAAATGTTTAAAAGCAAAAATTTCAATTTTTTATAATTTTTTTTTCAACTACTGAACAGCTGGCAGTACTGATATTTTCAACATTACAAGAACTTTGCATAAAATCCACTGATAAATATCCATAATGTGACTATATATGTAAGAAAACTGTCCATTCTTTGACCACTCATTTGTGCTTTTATTATCAGTCTCTAGTTACATCAAATCAAATAGAATCCTCACAAGTAATATCAATCTAAAAGTAGACAGTCCAAAATTTTGATTTGAGTTATGTGACAATTTGAGTATGAGGTAACAAGAGTCTACTGTATTTTAAAGCTGACATCATATAACACTTCTATTCATCATGTTCACAGAGTTCACATTCACACTGAGAAAGACAATAGTACAATAAAACATACATCACATATACAAGATTAATATTGGTACAACCATGACCATTGTCAACGATCAGATCTGACTACGTAGAGAATCATAACACAATTGTTCTTTGTCCGTAAAAAAACAATGGTAAAGAAAAGCAACCTTTGAAAAAAATATGATGTAATTTATTCAATATCATATGAAACACTCATTTACAAAACTTCTTGTATTTTATCACACAAGTGTTAAAGCAGTTAGTGAAGATACAACCCATCACAGTTGTTAGCTGAACAGGGAACTAGAAACATGTTACAGACCAAATCATTCAAAAATAATGCCTTAGTAAACAAGGGTAAAACTTAGCGCTCCCTCCGCTACGACGGGGGGATAAAAATATAAATTGTTAAAGATCAGACCGGAACGAAACTGTAGTAATAAGCAATGAGGGGGAATTTATTAAAAAAACTTTGTAGAGTGAAAAATGGAATGTTCAACATACATATGTATGTAGCAGTGTTAGCAAACACCAGATGGAGCTGTTTTGCAGTTATTTATTTGACAACTGCTAGATCTATTATATAATGATTTGTATTAAGTACATTAGTCATAGACAAAAATTACCTGAGCAAGCCACATAAAGTGCATAAAAGCCTCTTCATATCAGAAAATATATCAACGCAACAGTCTTTACCCAACAATCTTCAACTGTTAAGATATGAAAATATAAGAAAGTAATTTTTGGTTAACTCGTCAATAACTTTTGAATAATTCTGAACACTGTTTAATCTTGATATTTCAAAACTGAAAACTTTTGTTTACAAATTTAACACAAAACAAAACCCAGAAAAACAAACAAACAATTTAATTTTTAAACACTATTTTTGAAAAAGAAAGAATGATTCAGAGGCATGTCACATGAAAATTATTAAAATATGTCTCAACTTCATGATATTTACAAAGAATTTTGATGTTAACATTTTATGGAAAATTTTGGCTTAATTGAGATCAAAATTAAATTCATTAAATTCATAATGGAAATTAGAATATTAATTTTTCTAACTTATGTATGGTTGCTAAACTCAGGATAAGATCTGTATAACTTTGAATGAGTTCCAGAAGTTTTAGTTCTTTCTATTAGTTTAAATAGCTTTAAATAATAAAGGAAAATACTGGACTAAAAGATCAAAAATTCAAATACAAAAAATCAGATATAGAGTAACTGGTATAGACAAATATTGAATGCTGATGTACAACTTTGTATTTATTCTTTAGAGAAAAGGAAATGGAGATTTTAATGGAACTTTGAGACTAATTCCAATTTTTGTGAACCACCTTTTAATGATGACAGAAAAAATTGTTTAACCTTTTGTTTTCAAAATAGTTAAGCACACTACTGACATTGATAAAACAAAAATGTAACAGTTGTACGGATACATGATTTGTGTGATGTATACTGTTATAATTCATTAAATGATTTAGTTATACATGTATATTACTGTTATAAGTTGATGCCAGACAATAATTCTTCACAAAGCTGAGTGTATTGTCCTTTATCGCCAGAGATCCGTCGTACCTGTAATCCATTATATGTAACCCCCTCACAAACCTCTAATTCTAATTCTACGTCAGAGTTTTCCACTTTGTAAACAGTGTCTGAACATTGATAGACTCGCTCGCGTTCTCGTTCTATGACTCGTTCTCGTTTTAATAAGATTCTTTTAATTTCTAACTGAATGTCTTCTACAGTTCGAGTTGAAGTCAAATTAATGTTTGAATTTGATTTGATACTTGGTTCTTGGGAATGAAGGCGATGAACTAAATCTCCATTGTAAAACTGATTCATTTGAAACTGTACAAAATTATTGGCATCAATATATGGTGAATGCTGTAGTTGCTGGAGATATGCTATTTGAGTGTTGTCCCAAACCGGTTCTGTGGCAGGGATGTTTGCCAAGTTTGTATTTACAATATTACCAAATACACGACAGTTTAAAGGTACCGACTGCTGGAATGTTTGATAATGCCCTGTGCATTGATCGGATGTTTGCTGAGCGGGAGTACTATGCACAGTTGTTGCCTGTTGATGAGATCTACTCTGTGTTGTTGTATAGGGCTGATGTTGTGAGCTGTGTTGTGTTGTGTACGGCTGATGCTGTGAGCTGCAAGTTGTTGTCGTGGTAAACTGTCCTTCAGGTGAACTATGTGACGTGTCTGTGTGAGAATCTGAGTCCTCCATTGAAGGATCACTATCCGATGTCACATCAGTCACATGACCTTGTGTATCGGTAATACTGATTTGCGGCTTTTGTGTAAATTTTTGCTGTTTTTTATCACAGATATTATCTTGAACTTGCATTTCATCCTCACTTTCACATTGAGGCGACTCATCAGCATGATCCTGTGAATCTTCACGAATAGATTGCAGATTCTGGAAATTAGCTAAGTTTGGTGGTGGACTGCTCCTCTGGTGAGCTGGCTGTGGAAAGACTTGGAAGAGTTGATTATAACTCTGAGGTGGAGAGTCTGCTGTCCTCTGATTGGCTGAGGGTGGACTATTCCGATTAGGATTTTGTAGATGCAGTCTCTGTAGATGTTGATATAGTTCTTGACTAGGTTGATTGTGTCGCTGAAAACTGGGAGACCCAGGCACTAATGGGGGTGAGGGTATAGGGGAATGCTGTATTGATGAACCCTGAAAAGAAACAGATATAACTTTATTACAGATTTTTTCAATATGAATATTTACAAAATGTTCAAAGTTTTTTTGTTTCTGCTAAATGCTCTACCTTATTCTGTGTTTACATTAGATAAAGATATTCAAATAACTAACATATCTGTCTTGGATTACCTCCACTAAATCTGATCACATTTATCTCACTATCAGAGAACAAAAATTGTATTTTTATGTGACAAAAACAAACTAAATAACTTCCATAAACTGTGAAGCTATATGAAGCAAAACAAAAAAGAGCACATGACATTTTATGGTAGTCTGTGATATACCTTCTATACTTGTACACTCCTAAAAAGCAATAACTGAATTGATAAAACTGCAACTATAGGAAAAGCTTGAGTAATACAGGTGTGTATAGATACTATATATATAAACAAGTGGTGTCATAAATGACAGCAAACTAGGTTTTAATTACATTTTGTTGGTGTCTCTGTAATTACTTCTGAATAACAAAAGTTATATTTGTCAATATCGAACTTGACCTTCAATTTGTCATATGTTTATACAACATACTACAATTTGATAAGCATTGGTTAAAGTCACCAATATTGAACCTGACCTTAATTTGAAGACCAGTTTAGGCAGTTACATCATATAACCAGATGCTCCGCAGGGCGCAGCTTTATACGACCGCAGAGGTTGAACCCTGAACGGTTGGGGCAAGTATGGACACAACATTCAAGCTGGATTCAGCTCTAAATTTGGATTGTGATTAAATAGTTGACACAGCATAGGTTTCTGACATAGAATGAATGTGGTCTAATGAAGTTAAAATATTTTTTTTGCCTTTGAGCAATTCACTATGCTGTTGAATATTAATCCTCTCAAAAAATGTTTGAAGAAATTTTCTTTTTATTTATGAAATCTGAAATGAGAAAAATTTAACCCCCTCCTTTTTTTTTCACATCCCCCTTTCCCTTTTTCCAAAACTGATCTCAATTCAAATTTCTAATGGAGTTTGCAACAATAACTACTCATTTAAATACATCATGAAATATTAAAATGTAAAATAAAGTGCTTGTTATCACTGAATGGCAAAGATTGTTTTAATTTATCAGTTGGTAGTAAAAGTGAATATACATTGTATATTGTATAAAACAATGATTTAAGTTGATTCAACTACTATTCTGGACAAAGAAAGATAACTCCAATTGAAAATATCTTGCTATTGCACAATATTGTGCAATTAGATATTTCTTGTGTCATAAACCTTGTGTTTAAATTTCATTGATTTCTATTTACTTATACTAAAGTTATTGTGCCAAAACCAAGAATAATGCTTATTTGGGCCCTTTTTTGGCCCCTAATTCCTAAACTGTTGAAACCAAAACTCCCAAAATCAATCCCAACCTTCCTTTTGTGGTCATAAACCTTGTGTTAAAATTTCATAGATTTCTATTCACTTTTACTAAAGATAGAATGCGAAAACTAAAAGTATTCGGACGACGACGCCAACGTGATAGCAATATACGACAAAAAAATTAAAATTTTTGCGGTCGTATAAAAACTTTTGAAAGCCGGAAATCACATATTATATCCTTAAAAAAAATTGCAAAATCAATGAAAACTGCTACCAAAGAAAACAAATGATTCTGCTAATATACTGCTGAAAGGTATCTCCTTGTTACAAGTAAAGAATAACTTTTAAGATTTTGACATTCCTGAAATTCCTTGACAAAATATAACGTAATAACTGTCCATGTCTAAATAATCAAAAGAAAAGCAAACTTCTAAAGCATATCTTGCCTAAAATGAGTATAAAATAAAATAATAAAAAATTCACGCAAAAGTCATGCACATTTATTTTAAAGGCATGCCATAGATATTCCACAACATAAATGTATCTACCATATAAATCTAAAGTATGACTTGTTTATTCCTAAAAGCTTTTCTATTGAATATTTAATAGCTTTTACTCTTATCAATTACCCAAATATTGTGTGTACTGCTTTCAAATACTGCTTTTTGGCACAGTCTACAAGCAAATGAAAATTGTTGTTTTTTTAAAAGGATAATTCTTATTTGCCTTGCATCTAAAAGACAAGTTAGTGCACCTACAGCCCTCCAGAGTCTGGTAATATTTTTAATTTACACATCCATAGACAAAAAAGTGATCTAATTTTAAATGATCTCAAGCATGAAATTTAGGTCAAGGTGAACTCAAGTAAGTCTTGCTTTACAATAAGATAAGACTCTACTGGTGAAATGTATTCGATTTCTTCGCATAAAACATAACTTATTAATAGCATTCCAATGTCCCCAATAGATGCACACATTTAACATGTCTTGGGGGTGGGGGTGGGGGGGGGGTTATTATTGAACTGACTGAAACAACAGAAAATGACAAACAAAAAGTCAGTATTCAGATTGATGAAAATAGATGGATGAATAGATTGGTGTTTAACATCTAGTGGCAAATATTTCATGCAAATCAGAACAAGAAGTTGATAAAAGATGATTTGATATGAATCTGCAACCCATTTAGCAAGACCTACACACTGAGCAAAAATTGTGTATGTGTTTCTTCACAAAGAAAAGCGAATGCAGGGAGATGCATCACCAAAATGAATAGGAATCTCATAAATTTATCATTTTGAACAAAACTCAATTCTTCCACAAATTTGACCCCAAGAATCATCTTGAAATAGGATACCATACCTATATATCAATGTTCAATGAAATCCTTGTAGAAAATGAAATTTCTAAAGGATGTACTTAGGTGAGGTTTTGGAATAAGTGTCAAATGTTCAGACTCCTCAGTGTTTTTCCACACGATACAAGGTAAAATATTTTGCGCCATAACACCTATTTATCTTTAAACATAAGACTTAATAGCTCATAAAAGGTCATTTGACAAAATATAAGCAGATTCTTGATTTTCTTTCTTTTGATTTTAGACCCAAATAATACCAATGCAAATATAAGGTAAAAGTCTGAGTCAGCCTTTTCCCGCCATATTCAATAAATCAAATATCTCGAAAAGGAGCTCCATGACCTATCAATATTTTTAGCTTATGTCTATCCTTAAATTATACTCTTCCAGCTTAAAGTATCAATTTTGAATTCTTGATTTATTTAATTCACCCTTCGATCACTTAAGTACATCCTTAAAATCAATTTTGTTTTACCTATTTATCAATCATAGTTGAAATTCAAGTACAAAAATATATTTCTCAGTTTTGTGAGAGCACAACCTGAAAAGTCTTATCTGCATTACTTATTATGATTGAATTTATGTTGCAAATGTAATATGAAAGTTTCCATTAAAATAAACATTATCAATAATCAATATAGTTAATCAATTGTGTATGGTATAAGAAGAAGAACTTATTACTAAAATTGAACATTGAACGAAAGTTACCTCCTTTTATAGGTATTCAACACTGCGATAAAAATATATGAAACTGTTGAGGAAATCTTGACTTATGGTACAACATAGACATGCTAAGGGAAGAACAGATAGACAGATAATCAAATAAACCCAGTGAATATAGGCACGGTCTAATGATGATACATGACTTAAAAGGAAAATGAACACAGGTCAGGAAAGGTAGAAACTGATGATGAAATAGACTGGAAATTTTACCATGAGAAGAACATATTTAAAAACTTTAATGAAGTAAAGAATATGCATTGTAATGTTATCCTCTTTCAACAAAATTCAATACAATATTTTGGTTCTAGTCAAGAATAAGTGTGACCAAAGATGTGAATGATGATGTGAATGGCTTAAATGTAACATAATTGCTGAGGGCCCTGTCAACCAAAGAGTTCATACATGTCTACACAATTCCCAAGTATAAATATTTTAGGCGGAGATGTCTCGTTAGGAATAATACCACATCTTCTTACATCTATAATTATTATATGAACTCTAAACAATCATTTCTGTGAGTGATATGATTCTATTAGTATTTATTTTTTTTATGATGACATAATTTTTTTTGCATTCTATTGTAATTGAAACTAATAATGTTTTTTTTCCAAATATTTTATTTATGTGTACATGTATACGTGTCCTTTCACTAAAACCCTTCAGTCCGTGAGTCAGCACATAACAATACACTAATAAACTTACTCAAAGTAACCATTTCGGTGTATTATTAAATATTATAATGAAGAGCTGTGACATGAGCGCATGATAAGCTCATCACTTTTTCAAAGACTAAAGTTCCATAGCTTCTCTGTGTGATCTCAGAAATATAAGAAAAAAATATAAAGGGAGCTCACGTCAATAGATATAAATAGTTCACCACAGTTTCATTAAAAATTATCAAAGTACTTTTCACTTACTGTCCTAAAACTTGAAATCCCCATTTTAAATGTATAAAACCCCATAACTCAAAAACATAAGATCTCAAATTTATAAAAATCGAAAGGGAGCTCACATCGGTGGATATAAACAAATCACCAAGGTTTCATGAAAATTGGTTAAAATGTTTTATAGGTATTGTCTGTGACGACGGACAGGCAATGGTATACCATATATGCCATATATGGTATACCATTGCCCACAATGGGTGTGTAATGTCAACATTTTATGAAAAGACTGATGCTAAAATAGAAAGAAATAACATAGTGTTGGTCATTTTAGTAACTCGCATGTGGCAGTGAAAAGTAGAGGCATAACAATAGATTATAATTAAAATGTTTTAACCCAAAGTTATTTATAAAAGACCTTCACCCATGCATAACTCCATTACCATAATCATACTGTAAAATAACAAGTTTTTCTGAACCAATTGGCATGCCCATAATCACCACAGAAATATTCTTTCTTACGATATCTTATAAAATACCTTCCCATACATAAATGCAGTGAAATATTTACAACATGCCTTTCCAATGAACATGCTTAAAGCATAGTTTTATTACATTGCATTCTGGAACCTGATTATTTTGGGGAATAAAATCATTAATGGTATGCAAAGTGGTAACTTTCTACCTCAACAAACTGATATTTATCTAAGCTTTCTGGCTTTTAAATTCTATGTTGTCTTCTTATATTTCTGTTTCCTTAAAACAAATATCTACATAGCTTGAGATATTTTATATCATAACACAATGACAATGTGTGTGTGCTTAAAAGTGGCAATATCTTATAGCAGTAATTGAATTAACTTTCAGCGTGTTTGGTTTGACAAAGTTATTCGTGTCTAGAAAATGTTTAACCTCACGAAAAGTAAACATTAAATATCCTGCCGACATTGAGTTTTAATAGACATTTTGTGTATCATCAAAAAGGATGTAACAGTTAGCACTTGTAAGGCTGCTACTCTATTTTTAATTTGAAATTTGTTTACAAGTAAACAACACAATCTACATGCTAAGAACTCTGAAATTTGTTTGAAAGATATTTATATCTTTAAATGTATAAATGTCAAAGTTATAAAAATCACATTGTAATCTTAAATTGCAATGTGTTGTTGGTACAACCATATTTATTAAAAGAAAACAAACTACTTTTCAGGGACATACAGTTTTATCTACAAGGTATACTTGCTAAGAATGAATTTCTATGTACGATTTTAAGATAAGTAAG
This sequence comes from Mytilus galloprovincialis, assembly GCF_965363235.1. Classification (NCBI taxonomy): domain Eukaryota; kingdom Metazoa; phylum Mollusca; class Bivalvia; order Mytilida; family Mytilidae; genus Mytilus; species Mytilus galloprovincialis. Next base: position 5,587,131 of record NC_134843.1, on the reverse strand, counting down.
ATTTTAAGATAAGTACGATTTTAAGATAAGAGATGTTTCTACAGAGTGGTGATGACACAAAATATAAACATGTCACAAAGGATATTTATTGACAGGAAGCAATCAATTTACTTTTCTAAACAATACAAAGATTAGAAATATAATGCAAATATATTTTTTTTGTAGATAACATACATTTTAAGTTAAGATATTGAGTCGAGTTAAAGATTGACACGTTCCAGAATGCAATATAAATAGACGGGAGACGATGAAACACAAACCTGTGTCACAAATACTTAGGATAAGACTTTTTGTTGATTGATTCATAGTCCTTAAAACAAAAGATAATAATGCACACAAAAAACTCAAAATAAATGCATACAAATTATGAAAATATGATACACAGAAAATAGTATTAGAACATAACTATAACACACATGATGCAATATCTATATATATATCCTGAAATTAAATAATCATTTAAAGATTTGTATGTTTTAAGGCTCGTCTCCGATAAACTTTGGCAAGCTAGAGGTGTAGTTTCACAATAAATCTAAAGCAGAAACTGATTATTTTTTTCTATTGCTAACTACTAGATTTTAAAAATTTTAAAGTTTAAAAATATAGACTATTTTCTATAAATGGGAAATTATTTGATACCTAGAAAAAATTTAGCATTTTTTTTCATTTTCATTTTACATTTCTCTAGACATATTGGATTAATAGTTGTGATGGTGGACAAGCCATTTATTCAGGTGTTTTTAAGATATTCCAAACTTAACAAATTATCTTTAAAATAAATGGAGAATGGGCTTGCATATAATGTTATAAAGGGACATAATGAGCTAACTGTAAAAGTGAAGACACTCCAATTCAAACTTGATCTGTGTTTTATGGTAACAAGAGTGCACATGCTGAAATGTCACGCCTTCTTTACTAATCATTGATACTATGTTAATAGTCCTAAATATAAAGCTTTATTACAATTTAAACATAAACTAAACATTAACCAAGAAAACTAAAAATTTGTAAGGGTTCCACGGAACCCAGTGTCTCGCCTATTTTTGCTGTAAATCGGAGGCTCAACAACAATGAGGAAAAAAATCAATAAAAATATTCCTTTTGTTACTATTTTATGATTGTAAAAAAATCTAAGTCCATTTAAAAGTAAATTACAGAAAAAACGGAGTAATCTTTTTACAAAGTTTACTTCTGGATACAATCTTATGATAATAAATAAGCTTCTGTCCAAGTTTGGTACAAACCCAGGATAGTTTAAGAAAGTTATTAAAATTTTAAAAACTTTAAGCACAGAGTGAATGTAATGGTTCCACGCAGAAAAACTAAGTCTATTTAAAAGTAAAATATGGAAAAAATGGATTTATTTATTTACAAATATACTTCTGGATACTATCTTATGATCATAAACAAGCTTCTGTCCAAGTTTGGTACAAACCCAGGATAGTTTAAGAAAGTTATTAAAATTCTAAAAACTTTAACCACAGAGTGAATGTAATGTCTCCCCGAAGAAAAAACTAAGTCCATTTATAAGTAAAATATGGAAAAAATGGAATTTTATTTTTACAAAATTTACTTCTGGATATTATCTGATGATCATTAACAAGCTTATGTCCTTGTTTGGTACAAACCCAGGATAGTTTGAGAAAGTTATTAAAATTCTAAAAACTTTAACCACAGAGTGAATGTTTTGTTTCCCCGCAGAAAAAACTAAGTCCATTTATAGTAAAATACGGAAAAAATGGAATTTTATTTTTACAAAATTTACTTCTGGATACTATCTTATGATCATAAACAAGCTTCTGTCCAAGTTTGGTAAGAATCCAGTATAGTTTGAGAAAGTTATTAAAATTTCAAAAACTTTAACCACAGAGTGAATATTTGTTGACGCCGCCGACGACGCCGACGACGACGGAATGTAGGATCGCTTAGTCTCACTTTTTCGACTAAAGTCGAAGGCTCGACAAAAATTGACCATTGAACCATGAAAATGAAGTAAAGGTGAGATGAACCATGCCAGGCACACATGTACAGCTAACAATTCTTCCATGCAACAAATATAGTTGACCTATTGCTTAAAGTTTAAAAAAAAAAGGACCAAAACACAAAAACTTATCACTGAGCAATGAACTATGAAAATGAGGTCAAGGTCAAATTCAATCTGAGTGACTAACATAAAGATCATAAAATATTTCCATACACGAAATATAGTTGGCTTATTGCATATAGTATTAAATAAAAATTTGTAAGGGTTCCACGGAACCCGGTGTCTCGCCTACTTTTTCTGTTAATCGCAGACTCAACAAAAATGAGGAAAAACATCAATAAAAATTTCCCTCACGATACTGTCTTTTGATTGAAAGAAGCTTCCAAGTTTGGTAAAAAAATCCAGGATAGTTTATGAATCTAATAAATGTTTTATAAACTTTAACTGCAGACTGTATGTAATGTTAACTGGAAGAAAAACTAAGTCCATTTATAAGTAAAATACGGAAAAAGTGAATTTTTTTTTTACAAAATTTACTTCTGAATAATATCTTATGATCAGAAATAAGCTTTTGTCTAAGTTTGGTAGAAATCCAGGATAGTTTAAGAACATTATAATAATTTTAAAAACTTAAACCACAGAGTGAATGTTTTGTTTCTGGCAAAAAAACTAAGTCCATTTATAAGTAAAATACGGAAAAAGTGATTTTTTTTTTTACAAAATTTACTTCTGAATAATATCTTATGATCATAAACAAGCTTCTGTCCAAGTTTGGTACAAATCAAGTATAGTTTATGAAAGTTATTAAAATTTTAAAAACTTTAACCACAGAGTGAATGTAATGTTTCCTCGCAGAAAAACTAAGTCCATTTATAAGTAAAATACGGAAAAGTGGAAATTTATTTTCACAACATTTTCTTCTTGATACTATCTTATGATCATAAACAAGCTTCTGTCCTAGTTTGGTACATATCAAGGATAGTTTATGAAAGTTATTAAAATTTTAAAAACTTTAACCACAGAGTGAATGTAATGTTTCCTCACAGAAAAACTAAGTCCATTTATAAGTAAAATACGGAAAAAATGGAATTTTATTTTTACAAAATTTACTTCTGGATAATTTCTTATGATCATAAACAAGCTTCTGTCCAAGTTTGGTAGAAATTCAGTATAGTTTAAGAAAGTTATTAAAATTTCAAAAACTTTAACCACAGAGTGAATATTTGTGGACGCCGCCGACGACGACGCCGACGCCGACGGAATGTAGGATCGCTTAGTCTCGCTTTTTCGACTAAAGTCGAAGGCTCGACAAAAAGACCAAAACACAAAAACTTAACTTTGACCACTGAACCATGAAAATGAGGTCAAGGTCAGGTGACACATACCAGCTAGACATGTGCACCTTACAATCATTCCATACACCAAATATAAGAGACCTATTGCATACAGTATATGAAAAACAGACAAAAACACAAAAACTAAACTATAACCACTGAACCATGTAAATGAGGTCAAGGTCAGATGACACCTGCCAGATGGTCTTGTACACCTTACAGTCCTTCCATACACTGAATATATAGACCTATTGCTTATAGTATCTGAGATATGGACTTGACCACTAAAACTTAACCTTGTTCACTGATCCATGAAATGAGGTCAAGGTCAAGCGAAAACTGTATAACGGGCATGAGGACCTTGCAAGGTATGCACATATCAAATATAGTTATCCTATTACTTTTAAAGAGAGAATTTCACATTACAAAAAATCTTTTTTTTTTCAAGTAGTCACTGAACCATGAAAATGAGGTCAAGGACATTGGACATGTGACTGTTGGAAACTTGGTAACATGAGGCATCTATATACATAGTATGAAGCATCCAGGTCTTACACCTTCTAATATATAAAACTTTTAAGAAGTTTGCTAACGCCGCCACCACCACCTGGACAACATCCCTATGTCGAGCTTTCTGCAACAAAAGTTGCAGGCACGATAATAAGATTGTGTAGCAGTTTCATTATATTTGGTTGAGACAAACTAAGTTAGAGAAAGAAAACTAATCTTATTCCAACTGGTTTAGTGACTTTAGAGGAGATTTTCAATAACAAGTGCCATACTACAGGCCAGGTCAGCTTACTAATATGATTATCTAAAAGTTTCAAGATGTTAATGCAGGGCGCAGCTTTATACGACCGCAGAGGTTGAACCCTGAACAGTTGGGGCAAGTATGGACACAACATTCAAGCTGGATTCAGCTCTAAATTTGGATTGTGATTAAATAGTTGACACAGCATAGGTTTCTGACACAGAATGAATATGGTCTAATGAGACTTAAAATATTTTTTTTGCCTTTGAGCAATTCACTATGCTGTTGAATATTAATCCTCTCAAAAAAATGTTTGAAGAAATTTTCTTTTTATTTATGAAATCTGAAATGAGAAAAATTTAACCCCCCCCCCCTCCCCCTTTCCCTTTTTTCAAAACTGATCTCAATTCAAATTTCTAATGGAGTTTGCAACAATAACTACTCATTTAAATACATCATAAAATATTAAAATGTAAAATAAAGCGCTTGTTATCACTGTATGGTAAAGATTGTTTTAATTTATCAGTTGATAGTAAAAGTGAATATACATTGTATATTGTATAAACCAATGATTTAAGTTGATTCAACTACTATTCTGGACAAAGAAAGATAACTCCAATTATTGTGAAATTAGATATTTCTTGCTATTGCGCAATACTGTGCAATTGAAAATATTTGCTATTGCACAATACTGTGCAATTGAAAATTTCTTGCTATTGCACAATACTGTGCAATTGAAGATTTCTTGCTATTGCTGAATACTGTGCAATTGAAAATTTCTTGCTATTGCACAATACTTAATATAATAATTTTGGATCCTGATTTGAACCAACTTGAAAACTGGGCCCATAATCAAAAATCTAAGTACATGTTTGGATTCAGCATATCAAAAAAGCCCAAGAATTCAATTTTTGTTAAAATCAAACTTAGTTTAATTTTGGACCCTTTGGACTTCAATGTAGACCAATTTGAAAACAGGACCAAAAATTATGAATCCACATACACAGTTAGATTTGGCATATCAAAGAACCCCAATTATTCAATTTTTGATGAAATCAAACAAAGTTTAATTTTGGACCCCGATTTAGACCAACTTGAAAACTGGGCCAATAATAAAAAATCTTAGTACATTTTTAGATTCAGCATATCAAAGAACCCCAAGGATTCAATTTTTGTTAAAATCAAACTAAGTTTAATTTTGGACACTTTGAACCCTAATGTAGACCAATTTGAAAACGGGACCAAAAATTAAGAATCTACATACACAGTTAGATTCGGCATATCAAAGAATCCCGATTATTCAATTTTTGATAAAATCAAACAAAGTTCAATTTTGGACCCTTTGGGCCCCTTATTCCTGAACTGTTGGGACCAAAACTCCCAAAATCAAACCAAACCTTCCTTTTATGGTCATAAACCTTGTGTTTAAATTTCATAGATTTCTATTTACTTATACTAAAGTTATGGTGCAAAAAACCAAGAATAATGCTTATTTGGGCCCCTTTTTGGCCCCTAATTCCTACACTGTTGGGACCTCAACTCCCAAAATCAATCCCAACCTTCCTTTTGTGGTCATAAACCTTGTGTTTAAATTTCATTGATTTCTATTTACTTATACTAAAGTTATTGTGCGAAAACCAAGAATAATGCTTATTTGGGCCCTTTTTTGGCCCCTAATTCCTAAACTGTTGGAACCAAAACTCCCAAAATCAATCCCAACCTTCCTTTTGTGTTCATAAACCTTGTGTCAAAATTTCATAGATTTCTATTTTCTTAAACTAGAGTTATAGTGCGAAAACCAAGAAAATGCTTATTTGGGCCCTTTTTGGCCCCTAATTCCTAAAATGTTGGGACCAAAACTCCCAAAATCAATCCCAACCTTCCTTTTGTGGTCATAAACCTTGTTTTAAATTTCATAGATTTCTATTCACTTTTACTAACGTTAGAGTGTGAAAACTAAAAGTATTCGGACGAGGACGACGCGAACATCATACCAATATACGACCAAAATTTTTAAAATTTTTGCGGTCGTATAAAAACTGGGAATGTTGAGGTGGGGAAATTTACTGATCTATTTTCATGATGCTTTGTTTTATCTAGTTCCTGTGGAATAGATTTATATGATTTTTTTTGATGTTTCATGTTTGGAAAATTCAATATAAAAGTTAAGGTAAAATAAGTAGGAAAAAACCTTAACAAACACAAACTTATTGTGCAGAATGCAGTTTAATTGCCTGGTTGTTTTTGGTGTAATCCCTTTTGCAAGACCACCATGACCAAATATATCTATAATGCTTCTAAAGATGACACAAAAGATGACACTGAAGCTTAAGTATAATCCACACATATGTACACACCTGTAATGATTGATGAAATCTGTGTAATGAGTGCTGTTGCTGAAGTTCTGATTCTTTCATTGGATCACGATTCCCTACATTATTCTGAAAAATAAACGATCAAGAAGGTTAACCAAATTTTTTTTTAGAATTTACAGCTGATTACATTGAGTGTGTAGGTAAAAGTAATATATTTGGTTAGCTTGCCTGCTAGCTGAACCTAGAAGTTATTATTAAGTAAGGTATGCTATCCTCCTTTCGAAGTAGCCTGGTTGAACAGAGGGTAGATTTGTTATCTGTTGTACTAGTCTACTCTTAAAGGAGGGCAGTTAACCTAACCTAATAATGACTTAGCAAGCAAGCTAACCAAAGATATTACCTAAACATACACACTCGATTGAATTAGCTGTAATGGATAAACAAGTGAAACTCTTAGAAAAGCTGAATTCAATACACTATGTTTGTCATCAGTTTACTAGTATATAGAGATATATGATATGTTTCTATAGCAGTTACTCAATAAATAGAACAACATGCCAAGAAAATTTTGGTATAAATTTAACATAGACAATCAAAGATCTACCTATAAATTTGCAAGTGTGTGGAAAAGCATTTAATTTTTTGAAGGCTTCTCAACTAATTGAAAGGGAGATAAAGATGATAAATATTATTTTCATACTTCAGGAAAAACATACATTTAGTTTATTCAGTAAATCATTTATCTGTAAATGTATGTTTTTCCTCAAGCATGATGTTAAAATAATTTGCTAAAATGAATCAATATTTTTTTTCCATCTTGATCGATTGGTTGATTGATTGGTGTTAAATGCCATTTTCAATATTATTTTACTACCCATAGCATTCAGTTTTTATTGATGGAGGGAGCCAAAGAACTACCAACATTTGGTAGGAAAACAAACAATCCTGGTCAATTCAAATTGGAGTTGAGTGCATCTGCCCTATGTGGGATTCAAAATATCCATCTTGAAATATCAAATATGCAGGGTGTATGATGTAACAGGCTGTGTTTACCTGCAACTTTTATTTTAACATCTGTATGTTATCAAACATTTATAATGATCTGACCATTAAAAATATTTTAATTTACAAATAAGATGTTATACTTGTAATTCTTGGCATTCATGTTGTAACTGTTTAAGACTAGTTGAACTGTTATTTCTAGATGTAGACTGTAACGTCTGATTGTAGATCTTTTCTAAATGAAGTGACTGGAACTTGCTGAGATTCTGTAGACCATCACTAGCTCGCCGTACTGGAGAAAATCTCTCTGATGGTAAATGCAATGAATTTATTGGTTCTCTCAATGTACTACATGTAGGAGCTGCAATAAATTGACAAATATTTTAAAGATTTATCAATTTAAAATCAGATTTTATAAGTCAATTATCAATAAATGAAATTTCAAAGTTTTTTTTCTAATCTACATAAAATGTTATAAATTTTACCAAGCACGCTTAAAATTGTTAGTGCATTCCCTCATTAAATCAATGTATCTCCCTTTAACGCTATACCTATGTGCTTTCTTTAAGTGCTAACACCCTTGTTAATATAAAAGTTTAAAGCTTGAAAACTGTGGTAGGTTTTACCAAAATATTACAATATTCAACAACATGTTATTCATTGAAAATTAAAAGAAATTCAAAATTCTGACAAAATGCACACCTTAAGTTTATCTACTAACACCCTCATAAACAGTGTTCTCCCAAGAAATTTTTGAAGGAGCAAAATTCATAGCCCATAACCATTTATGTTATGTAATTTTGAGGCAACGAAATGCTTAAGAAAAACATTATACATTTAAAAGCTTTATGACAGTCTAGGTGTTTTGGTATGTACAATGGTTAAAAATTTAGTAAATTCAAGAGAATATTCTCCGGTTCCTTTGAGGGTTCCAGTGCCAAACAGCTTTATATATAAATAGATTTGAATTGATCAAAAATATATATAAATAGATATGAATTTATCAAAAATGTTAGTATTTTACTTTTTTTTCCCCCTGTAAAACATCTTCCATTCATAAATTTCTCAGTTGTGGTAGCACATGTTTTCGTCATGTTCATTGGTCAAATTAAGTTACAGATATAATTTGATATTTAATTCAGCAACCAATCAGCAAAGCCATGCATAAAAACATTTCATAATTGAATTTAAATCTTTTCACTTAATTGTAGCCCTGAAACACTGAACAAAAGTATTCAAGAAGATATAATTACATTAGATGTATGTTTCATTATAATACGTTATTCTGATTGGCTACACTGCAATCTCGCGTTATTCCTTAAGCAACTTCATTACACAATAAAATTTATCATTCATGACCCTATAAAGTGCATAGGTATATTAAATAAAAACTTGATAAAAACTGTGTTTTCATGATCCTAGCTAAAAAGCGTAATTATAAGTATTGAATGCTTCTTTTTGTAACTTCATAGGGGTGTGAAAGCGTAGACTGTGCACACATTTTTAGAATGAAGCACAGAAAAATGTACTTTGGTCAACGCTTTTACACTCCAATGAAGTTACAAAAAGAAGCATTCAATTCTTAAATACACACTGCATGATTATCTTTCAAGGCAATGAAAGTGTTGTGAGACAACAAAAATAGTTGGAATGCACTGCAGGACTGCATCTTCAAATCAGCATGGGGAGAACACTGATTAATATACAAGTTCTAGCATAAAAACTGTAGGAGGTGTTAGCTGGAAAAATAAAAATTCAGTAAAAACAGCAACACAGCACCATTATAGATATTCAACCAACTTATGTGTGTATTAGTTTTTTAAGCACTCACATTAATAAGCACTCTTACTTACAAGGAGCCCTGCCATTTCTGAGCACTGTAAGAAATATCATAATAATTCAAACATGTCCTTAATTTAAATTTTAGACTGTTTATTCTCTGTAATATTATGTTTATATAAAAAAGTAGGATGTGAATATCTTAAATGTCAGTTCAGAAATGGTGTTATCAAGAATTAGTTTTTATGATGATGTTCACAAATACTTTGAGTTAGAAAATCATATGACATTTTGTAATTCAATCTCTGCTTTTTGGATATCAGTCAAAATATAATTGAATGATTCTGATAAACACAATTTTTTTTTAACACCTTATGCAATACAAGATACTGTCTCATCACCTTTCTATATTTATAATCTACATCTGATCATACACACAAACAGCTGCTTGTCTCTCTATTAAGTGACTACCTCTCCTGGGGTGTGGTGAGGGTGGCGGTTGGGGTGGGGGGTATTATACACAGATATAGACGGTTTATGGTACCACTTAAGACTCACCAGCCTGATCATACATACCAACAGCTGCTTGTCTCTCTATTAAGTGACTTCCTCTCCTGGGGTAGGGTGGGGGTGTATTCTACACAGATATAGAAGGTTTATGGTACCACTTAGACTCACCAGCCTGATCATACATACCAACAGCTGCTTGTCTCTCTATTAAGTGACTACCTCTCCTGGGGTGTGGTGAGGGTGGCGGTTGGGGTGGGGGGTATTATACACAGATATAGACGGTTTTTGGTACCACTTTGACTCACCAGCCGGATCATACATACCAACAGTTGCTTGTCTCTCTATTAAGTGACTTCCCCTCCGACCCGAACGTAACGGTTGCTGTAGAGATAATTTCTTTTGTAATTCCTCAGGTATTTCACTCATAGGGTTAGACATTGCAAGTGTATGTCTCTGCCGGTGACCTCTGTTTTGCAGATATCTACAAAAGATTTTGAAACATATGAAATATCATTTCACTGTTTTGTATCAAAGCACAAATAAATACATGAAATATGTATGTTTTCCTCACAAACTACCATTCCTAAAACCATTTTAGTAAGAAACAAAAATTCAAGATTGTAAGAAGAGATAATGTTAAAACACATATTTAAATTTGTGCTATCCAATATTCTAAGCTTTCTCAGCAGATACAGTATACCGTTAAATTATTATGTGAGGTTTTTATAATTGCAAATAATGCAACTTGGTGAGTATGGCAAAAATAAGAACTCACATTCGGATAACTGATATATAGACCGCTATGCACGTTTTTTTTTTAAATTGCAATAATAAATGCACGCAATATTTTCTGAATAAAACAATTCACCAAATATCAAATCAATATCTTCAAACATGAAGAAAAAATGTCTGGAAAACTGATTAGCCGGACTGACGGATGGAAAGATGGACCGACAGACAGAGTGCAAACCTAAAGTTCCCTTCCACTTTGTCCGTATTAAAAAATATTTATTTTCATTGCTCTTATCTTCCCATCACTATAAAAGTGAATATTGCTACCTCAACATTGGTCACTTCAATTATTTCTGGTTGTATTGCGTTGCTGGGTTGCTGCCTCTTTCCACAGACCTCTAAATTATTAGATTCTAAAAGCTCATTCTGGGAGGGTGTATAATGAATCAAAATCAGAGTTCTAAAAATACATCTGTCACAATGCTATTTTAAAAATGTCTTGTTGTACCAAAACAAAATTTATTTTTACTATAAATTAAAGATGTCTACAACTGATTTTCCTTGACTTCTATACAACATACCTTTGAACTGCTTCAGGATCTGGTTCCTGGTCTGAACCTTCTTCCTCCTCTACTGTTATTGAGCCATGCAGTGGAGGTGTAGGTAGATGTAAACCAGAGGGTGACAATGGCGACTGTAAAACCAATACATTCATATAAGTTACTTCATTAGTGTAATTAACCACAATATCATCAAATCATCGACGGTCTATAGAATTGGAATCATAATTTTATATAACTTATAAAAACAAAATTGTCCATTTTGTAAAATAATAATATTTATTCTTGATTTCTGATAGTTAATAGAATTGTCAATTTTACAATGAATTATAATATTTTTTGGTATCCAATGGTAATGAGAATTGTTATTAAATTCTAAATTTAATTTCAGAATTCATTACATAAATTTCTGTAATTATGCCAATCAGGGTATACATGAATTTCAAACAGGATATTGAAAAAAAAAAAGATTGTCAGGTGAAATATGTAAGTGTTTTGTATTTTATTGAAGAAATCCCATATGTCTGTTGTCATGGACAAATTGTACATCGTCTTAACCTTTGAAAGTCATAAATGACCTGTCAATAGCCAATTGAAATGCTGTTATGTTTTCTTGTAAGGCAATCAAATTTACACAGATTTTGGTATTACTTTTTCGTATCACACTCCATGTAGTGTGGTACGAGAAATATCTATTAATGCAAGAAATAGATAACAAGTCACAACCATAAGAGAAATTAATATGCAGTATAATTAAGCAAAGTTTATTACCCCCACAGTAGCCAGTGTTTCTTGACTTCCCGGACTTCCAGGTAGACTGTTACCATATATCTGACGATTAAATAAATGTATGTTAGCACCACCATCTGAAGCCCTCCGACCACCAAGTCCTGAAATGAAACAAAAAGGAGCATGAAGTAATATATTGTACTTATCTTCATTAAAGGGGAACCCTTCATCTTAACAACAAGAACTAAGTTGATATTTGATAGAGATAACAATTTATCAAGTTAGGGAGACAGATTAATATAAGAGCACTGCTATTGTTTCCTTATCTCAATTATTGAATCTTTAGTATATTTCGTATTTATGTTTTTACCCTTGTAGCTATATATATATATTTATCATATATTTAGTAAATACAGCAGTTTTGAATATTTGATAAATAGCCTGCTGTTTAATCCGTATTGTGCAACTTTGATGCGCACCCTTTATCATACCCTTTATCACACCCCTACCTTTTATCGCACCCTTGATGACACCCCTACTTTTTTTTTTAATGATTTCTATAATAAAATATGTTAACAGTAATTTATCAAGTAACATTTCTACAATAAATATGGTTTCATACTTATATTCATCTATTACTGAACCACCCCTCAAATAGTGAAAGTCAGGAATATTGCAGTTGTTATCAGTCTGTTTCTATGTATGTTGGGGTTTGTTTGTTTTTTTACAGTTAAGTGTTTGGTGTTTTGTTGTTTTCCTCTTAAATTTGATGTGTTAAGAAAATACATGACAGAAACCTACACAAACGAACAGGTGAAAAATGTTAAGGTTAATATACATATAATATATTCAATTATTTTATGTTGAAAATCTTACACTGAATGCTACTTCAAGTAGGTTATATTTTAAAATCCTATGAATTTACACTAATTCTCAATCAATGAAAAATAATATCCATGAAGTATAGTATTCAAGTTAAAAATAAACTCATCATAGATACCAGGACTAAATTTTGTATGTACACCAGACGCGCGTTTCGTCTACAAAAGACTCATCAGTGACGCTCGAATCCAAAAAAGTTAAAAAGGCAAAAATGAAGTACGAAGTTGAAAAAATTTCAGTAAAATCCAATACCTTTGGAGTTATATAACCTTGATCAATGTTTATTTCAACCAATCACTAACCTGTGAATGCCGGTGGCTGTAATAAATGTTGTTCCCCAATGCCTTGATAATTCTGCATTGGTTCATTCTGTACATACGGCAAATTGGTCTGTGGCAAATTGATATGTGGCAAGAAACTAAATGGCATGAGTAGATTGGGTTGAGGCATTGCAATAATGGGCTGATGATTGGCAAGTTTTACTCGTTCATTTTCTGGAACTTCATGTCGTGTATCACCTACGCCTACTGTATGTCGTCTCATTGCTAGATATCTGGCTAATGCTTCAGGTGATGGCTCCTCTGCCTCAGAATCAGAGTTCTGACTGTTACTGTCTTCAGACTAAAATTGTAATATATTTATCTATTAATTTCAATTGTTGATCAACCAGCAAAAAAATGTTTAACAATGCCGCTCCTAGTTAGGAGCCTGTAATTCAGCAGTTGTAGCTGTATAGGGTATTTGTTTTTTTGTTTATTGTTTTGTACATAAATCACGCTGTGAGTTTTCTCAATACAATTGTTTTACATTTGTCATTTTTAGGGCCATTTATATCTTGCTATACAGTATGGGTATTACAGTACGGTGGTACGATGAACTATAGTTGATAGCCTCTATATGTCTCACTTGGAGAGTAGTCTCATTGGCAGTCATACCACATCTCCTCATCTTTATCTTAACTATTGAGGTTATAGATATTCTGCATACACATCAGGTTATCAGAATTTCACACACATGAGTTCTAAATCAAACCAATCCCATCACATCACATAATTATCAAACCAAGGACGAATACATTGAAAAATTTCTTTTCAATAATCAGAATTTTGATACAAAATGCTACAGTTTGAGCAAACCATGTTATCAACATCTGCTTTACCTTCTCATTTCAAAGGAAAATATAATACTGTGTTAATTTATCAATCTTTTTTTTTTCAGAGATAAACATTTAAGAAACAAGAATCTGTCCCCAGTACATAGATGCCCCATTCAAATTATTATTCTCTATCTACAGTACATAGATGCCCCATTCACATTATTATTTTGTATCTACAGTACATAGATGCCCCATTCACATTATTATTTTCTATCTACAGTACATAGATGCCCCATTCGCATTATTATTTTCTAACTACAGTACATAGATGCTCCATTCGCATTATTATTTTCTATCTACAGTACATAGATGCTCCATTCACATTATTATTTTCTATCTACAGTACATAGATGCCCCATTCGCATTATTATTTTCTAACTACAGTACATAGATGCTCCATTCGCATTATTATTTTCTAACTACAGTACATAGATGCTCCATTCACATTATTATTTTCTATCTACAGTACATAGATGCCCCATTGGCATTATTATTTTCTATCTACAGTACATAGATGCCCCATTCACATTATTATTTTCTAACTACAGTACATAGATGCTCCATTCACATTATTATTTTCTATCTACAGTACATAGATGCCCCATTGGCATTATTATTTTCTATCTACAGTACATAGATGCCCCATTCACATTATTATTTTCTATCTACAGTACATAGATGCCCCATTCACATTATTATTTTTTATCTACAGTGGACTGTGAAATTGGGATCAAAACTCTTAATTTGGCATTAAAATTTGAAAGATTATACCATATGTGAAGTTTCAAGTTGATTGGACTTCAACTTCATCAAAAATCACCTTGACAAAAGCTTTAGCCTGAAAAACTTTAACTTGAAGAAGGACAAATGGACGAATGGACAGACGAACGGACGCAAAAAAAATATTGCCCATAAATTCGGCATATAAAATTATCTTAATTTACAATATTTTCGTTGTTGTATAGCAAATTTCAATCATAATGAACTCTTTTAGGAAAGATTCTTAAAAAGCTAAGTAATCTAATAAATTCAACTTAGCATTTGATACAGTATAATCACATTTATCTGGGAAATTACAATTTTTTTGTTTCAGCCTTATCAAATGGCTTTTTGTAGATCTCAAATTGCTGATTATTTATTGCTGCTTACAGTTCTTATCTGTTGGTTATATTCTTGATATAACTGGCAAAAACATAAAATACATCAAAAATAGTTATTTAGAACAGTTAATGGTTGGTCATTTTGGACTTATTGTAGGTTTTGTATTGGTGGAAATTTGGTCATTAACAGTTACAACCTAATTATAATTTTCAGAATAATTGGCTAAAACGGGACAATTCGTCAAAATCATACCTCACTAACACAACTATCTTCTGCCGGTGTATAAAATCGTAGTTGTGCTGGAATGGAGGGAAACGTTGTAGGTTTGGTATCTTTAACATCAGTGGCTGGGAACTCTGGTATCACTAAAATAATTTTAATTACAAACATTCAATTATTTAATCAAGTATAAAGAAACAATATCAAACATTAATTAGGAGATAACTGTGTTGTATTTTAAGCTTGGCATGTGTAAAACGAAGATTTTAGTGTCGCAAATTGAGTTTACCTAGCGACGTGTAGCAGAGCTCAGTTAACGGATATTTGCGACAGTAAAATCAAGTTTTACGCAGGTCAAGCTTAAAATACAATACAGTTATCTCCATTCTAATGCAGCATATCAAAATAATCACCACTTAATAAATATTATGGCTTAAAAATGACATAAATGAAAAAGTCTGTGAAACTGTTGCATTGTCTTTAGCAACTACACAATGTGAACACTAGACATTTTTATACCTTTTGTACGCTTCAAATTGGTTTAACGTTGACAAAAAGAGGATTTTGAGACTCAAAATGTGACGTTCATGTTTATTTTGTAAGATTTCACATACAAATTGAATTTCAAATGGTGGCTTTGGTAGAATGTGGAATTTAACCCTCCAAAATATTTGTCAACGTCCAATGAAAATTACCGTTACAAACATTTCTTGAGGTATAATTATTTGACAAACATTTCTTGGGGTAAATTATTTGACAAACATTTCTTGGGGTAAATTATTTGACAATTCATGTGTTTTGCCTCACATATTGATTTCCATTATTCATATTTAAGCCTAAAAGGAGTAGGTTCAGTAAGCCCCCTTTTTGGCCCCAAAATATAGCAGTTTTACAAAATTGTTAAGATGTAAATTTTTAGTTATTCATTGGAAAGTAAAATGCTTCTGCTACATAAATATGGGCTGTTTTTGACAATACAATGCACATATATCGGGTGCCAGCATCATTAAGTCATGCTAAATTAGTGAAATCTTCACAAATTTAGCATTTTAGTTAAATTTTAGACGGTTTCCATCTTAAATGAAAGTGGCCACATTCGTGTTCATTCTTAATATTGAAATGTAAGTTGTATTTTATGATAATACATAACATATATAAAGGTTGTGGATGAACACAGATGTGGCCACTTTCATTTTTGACAAAAATCATCAGAAAAGTGACATTTTTGGGCATATTTGATATATTTTTCATATTTCAGCTAGAATCGGAGCGTTTGTAATGAGTAAATCAGTTAAAATCTTTCACATAAACTTATTGAATCAACTGAAATAGACACTTAAGTGTTTAAAAAGTGTCTACAATCTTTCGTCAGATGAACTTGAAATTTGAGGCCAAAATCAGGCCCTTACCAGACCTACTCCTTTCTTGTAATTATGCAGTTATACAGAAAATATGTTTATTTTAACAACTTTTTGGTTGCAACAATTTTAGTATCTTCCTAGATTGTTAATTTGGAATTATTAATTATCTGTCAAAATGAAAACCTTCAATTTTTTTCTTGGATATTTTGTTGCTCCTAGATTGTGCCATTTTACAGCCATGAAAACTGTTCTATATAAGGTTCTAAAGTATAATGATACATACCTATACCTGTAGTTATACTAGACCGTCTTTCTGTGGACACCACCGCTAATGGCAGATTTTGTGGAACAATTGTCTTTTGTATTGTCTTTGGATGTTTTTTATATTTGTCTTGTAATAAGTGATATATTGCACTATGGTAATCATAAGCCTGCTCTTTCACAGACTGAAATAAAAGTGTCAAAGAAAACATGAAATGTAACTTTCATAATAATGTAAGCATTTAGTTTTTTCTTTATTTCTTTAATTTTTCCTTTTTTTTTGATAGGCATAGGTTTTATATATACTTTTTATTCTGCTACATATATATGTTTTCATAATCTATTCTCTTAATTAGACAATTAAAAGAAAATTTTTACTCTTTACCAGGTGAAAATACATGAAGTAAGCTAAAATAAACCAAACCCAATTTTTGAATTTCTTCATATATTTTTGTATGATTACATTTATATGTATAGGAGGTATTTTGTTTTAAATATATACATGTACTACTCTCCAGTATGTTCCTTTTTGACGGGGACAAATTTGGTGGTGTTTATACATCGTACAAAGTTAATCAAACATTTAGCAAAGAATTCCACTCAAATCAGTGTTAGGGGGCCTTCTAAAACTTGCAGTATGGTTAGAGTTTTTATGGGGTTTTTTTTATCTGCTTTGAAGCCTCACTTTGACTTTGAAATCAAGACCAGCAATAAAAGTGTTGTTCCTTTGTTTTACTGTATGTTTTTAGCTGTGCATGTACCGATTTTTAGTCATGAATTAATACCCCTATCCTTTCATATTGGCCTACCCTTATTGCTATATGCCTGTTATTGCCGGACATCACTGACATTCCATTATAAATCCAGAGGCGGATTTAGAGGGGGGGGACCAGGGGGCCTGGGCCCCCCCTTTTTGGGAAAAAATTTGGTTGCTTATATAGGGAATCACTGAAGTGTGACTGGAGCGGGCCCCCACTTATGAAAATTTCTGGATCCGCCACTGAAATCTAACGTCACAAGCAAATGTCTGATGATTAAAGCAAGAGGGATTGTTGTATGTCAATAGTTCAAGCAGATTACAAAATAGTTCTATCTAATGCATACTGCAAATTCAGAAAATATTGCGACAAATGCAAATATAAATGTGAATAATGCGTTAGGGTAAATATACCAATAAAAAGAACACGTATTCTGATAATTGATACATTTAACTAAAAGGATATTTTCCTAAAATCACAATATTTTGTCTCACTTTTTAGTCCACTTTTCAAAATTGGAAAGAATAAATGCAAGCAAAATATCTCTATAAACAGTATATAAGAACAAAACAAAGGCCAACTGTGTTCTGAATTGTCAATTTGGTGATACAATTTCTCACAAGTGACAACTTCAAAATATGTCTTGTGTAATGTGTAATTATATAAAATATAAATAGAAACAATTGTAGGTGACAAATATTTATGTCCATACACTGTACTTGGACAGAAACAAATGTGTTTTATTACCTTAAAAATTTGTTCTCTATTTAGATCTATACTTTCCATATGAGCTATGATATGTTCATTAAGATTTTCTAAGTCAGGATCAACATCTGATGGACGATTATTTTCTAATATTAAAGCATCAAAGTCTACATCTTCACCAGCAAGTATCGTCCATTTATGTTTAATAATTTGCTCCATTGTTATTCTTTTGATAGGATCAACTGTTAACATCTGTTTAATTAATTGTTCACATTCTGAAATAATAATCAATAAATTAATTATAATTAAACAAGAACTCAAAATGTCAAAGGTCTGAAATTCCTTTTCATATAACAAATTATCATGGCAATGCACAAGGTAGCTTAGGTCTGCTTAGAAAACAGATTCTACATGAGTTAATAGGAACTTTTAAATTTAAACTAATTTTCAATGCTCTTTGTGTTGCACATTTATTTTGTCTATCTACATGATCTAAGGGTAATTCAAAGTGTTTTGTTTTTTTGTTGTTTTTTTGTTGTTTTTGTTTGTTTTTTTTTTTTGGGGGGGGGGGGGGAGGGGGATGTCTTTAGAATAGGCTTAAATTCATTACACTGTTTTTTAACTTCTCAATAGACATGACATATAAGTATTAAATGTATAGTTCCATTTTGGCTGTCTGTTTTACCATAGTAACCCATGTATCTTTTTGCATATGTTAGTCCTCCCGATACGGTTGTGTCTAATAACAAGGCCTTCCATGCGTTATTGTTGGTTATTGTACACTATTATGTATGTAATAAGTACATTTGTCTGTCTCTACTTATATGTTTGAACTTAATAAATGACAGGTGAAATAAATGACAGGTGTTTATTTCTTACATTAGTATTTTAACATAATATCTATTTGTTTTGGTTCTAGCAGAATTACACGACCTTGAACTAACTGAAGTTTAAAAATCAATATCAGACACCAAAGCCAACCAAAAGCAGAAGGAAACAAGAATGTGTCCACAGTACACGGATGCCCCACTCGCACTATCATTTTCTATGTTTAAAGGACTGTGAAATTGGACTAAATTCTCTAATTTGGCATTAAAATTAGAATGATCTTATCAAAGGGAACATGTATACTAAGTTTCAAGTTGATTGGACTTCAAAACTCTAATTTGGCATTTAAATTAGAAAGATCATATCATAGGGCACATGTATACTAAGTTTCAAGTTGATTGGACTTCAACTTCATCAAAAACTACCTTGACCAAAAACTTTAACCTGAAGCCAAAAACTTTAACCTGAAATTTGCACTATCATTTTCTATGTTCAGTGAACCGTAAAATTGGGGTCAAAACTCTAATTTGGCATTTAAATTAGAAAGATCATATCATAGGGCACATGTATACTAAGTTTCAAGTTGATTGGACTTCAACTTCATCAAAAACTACCTTGACCAAAAACTTTAACCTGAAGCCAAAAACTTTAACCTGAAATTTGCACTATCATTTTCTATGTTCAGTGAACCGTAAAATTGGGGTCAAAACTCTAATTTGGCATTTAAATTAGAAAGATCATATCATAGGGCACATGTATACTAAGTTTCAAGTTGATTGGACTTCAACTTCATCAAAAACTACCTTGACCAAAAACTTTAACCTGAAGCGGGACAGATGGACGAACGAACGGACGAACGAACGAACGAACGAACAGACGAACGGACGCACAGACCAGAAAACATAATGCCCCTCTACTATCGTAGGTGGGGCATAACAAGCCACCAGTGGAACAGAGAGTCTGGCAAACAAGAAATGTTTTGCTATCTGATATTCTGTTTCTTGTGAAGTTTATACCATGATTTTTTTTTGTAAATTAATAAACATGATTTATGTGGATTTGTAATTTCACAATTATATAAAAAAAAATCATTTTGAGTTCTTTGGTTAGAGATTAACTGAATTTAACAGTTCTTTAGTTAGAGATTAGTTGAGTTTTACAGAGTTTACAGTTTATAGATTACTGATTTTGTAAACCATTAAACCATTATCACTACAAACTGATATCTAATAATGATTTGACTGTTAAACTGTATGAGTGATAATGTTTCCAGGATAAAAGTGATGTAAAAAAAATATCTTTCAATCCTTTTACGCAAGCTGTCATGAAAATCAATCAATTTATATGTGCAACACCTTTTGAAAATGCTTCCTTCTTTAACAAAATTTATAACCTTACTAAATTGAACAATAATTCCCAACAGAATGGACAAATATGTTGTATAACTTTTGTGTGATCATCATAGCGGGACAAAAACCACATAATATTTAGCTAACATAATAAATAACATTACAAATAAGACCCTATACTGTGGTATATCAATCTTTACCCACTGTTGCGATATAACTGTTACATTTTCAATTACAGTTTTTATAATATAATTGTTCCTTTTAGTCCTGTAAAATTTCAAATTTATAAAAACTTCAGCATGGAAAATTATTCTATTATATCTGTTCAAAAAACTGCATACCAGGAGACCAAAACTATACAGAGATGTATTAAAATATTATGTAATTTTTAGGAAGCTCAGTAAAATGATAAAACAGCTATATATATGTACATAGACCTAACCAGATTAACCGATAATGGATCCCTGTTTACCATATACAATAATAGGTTATCGATGACAATGTTTCACTTGTTAGGATGAAATTGTCACCTCTTTCTATAGATTTTCAACATCTTTTTTATTGTCAATCAATACATCAATGGCATTACATGTGATTTATAAAAATAAGAAGATGTCATATTATCAGATTATTACATGGCATTTTTCATATCGCATGTATTATCATCCCTAGGTTCAATATCAGCCCAAGAGCCGCATGGCTCGAGGGCTGATAATACATGCAATATGAAAAATGACATGTTATGATCTTTTTATCATATGCATTAACAATGGAGAATAATAACCGCTAGAATCATAATTGATCCTTTTACGTGGTTACCAAATAGAAGTTCACAGAGTGTAAAGTTCACGGCCGTCGGACTCCTAACTTAGTTCATTCAATATGAAATCTTTCTATCATATGCCTCAACAGAGAAGAAAAATATTTTAATATGGACGAATCGACAAAATAAATAATTCAACAATTTTCATAATGGACACTGTTTGGAAAAGTCAACTTTTTTTAAGTAACTTTCTAACTTATGTTTGAAACTTAATAATTTGTTTGTAATTATTTTACACAATATAATCTTAAGTATCTAAATATTGTTTTGTACACTTCTTTGTAAATTGATGTTTTCACTGAAAACGTTTCATTGAGGTGTATATTCCGGAATTTGCAGAGTAACACCGGAATGCCATGCGATAACGTTACGGAAAGGCATGTGATAACAATCGAAGCATGTGATAAACTTTTCATATCAGCCCGCTAAGCACCAATTTGAAAAATATGGAATTTACGTTAATTTAATGCTATTATCATACAGTAAAAATTATATGTTATTTAGTCTAAGTATATGATAATATTGCTAGTAAGACATCTCTCCAACAGAGAACAAGTGATAAATTTATTATAAATAAATAGTTTTTACCTTTTGGAGTGTATATCATTTCCTGTTTTATTACAAAATGTATACATTTTTTTTCATTAGTTACTTGATTTTTAGGATTTATGGGTATTGGGAAACAAAAAATTTAGGTGTTTATCAAAAATACAAATTGTCTATATATTCAAACTGTGAAGTTATCAAATATGGACGACAATACAATTTTTCCTCAAGCCACAAAAAACTGACATCCACAGTATCATTTATTAAAACAATACATAAATATAGCTTCACCAATCTTTTTTTTTTTGTTAATGGCATGTTTATTTGAAGGCAGTAATTACAAATTTTCACAAATTTTAAAGTTTTCAATGTATAAAACCCACAAAATACAACAAATGGGGCAAGCATTCTACAACAAGAACAAATTAGGACGCTGACTGCTCAACCATGTCTACTAAATGCAGGAAAGAACCACTGAGCTTCAACACAAAACTAGCAATCCCTGTCAATTCTTTAAAATACATCATCCAATCAAAACTGGTGTAACATAAGAATAATCCATCTCATTTAGCTCTGGCTTGTGGTGCACTTGAAGTACACACTTTTTTTTTAATTTTAATTCAGAATTACATGTAACACAGAAACGGCAATTTTGGGTGATGGATCGGCTACAAAGTAACAACACTTGGTCAGCATCTCATCAGAAACATTCATGTTATGTTTGGTTTCATTCCATTCAGTGGTTCTCTAAAAGAAGAAATTTGTATGTATTTCCCTTAGGGTACTATGTTAAACTAAGTCCCCCCCCCCCCCCCCCCCCCCCTACTGACAGCCATCTTGAACACTTGGTCAGCATATCATTAGGAACATTCATGCTATGTTTGGTTTCATTTCATTAAATGGTTCTCTGAAAGAGGACATTTGTATGTATTTCCCATAGGGTCCTATGTTAAACCAAGTGCCCTGCCGTCGGTGGCCATCTTGGATGACGGATTGGCTACAAAGTAACAACACTTGGTCAGCATCTCATCAAGATCATTCATGCTATGTTTGGTTTCATTCCATTCAGTGGTTCTCTAAAATAAGTCATTTATATGCAGTTCCCATAGGGTCCTATGTTAAACTAAGTCCCCCGCTAGCAGCCATCTTTGATGATGGATCGTCTACAAAGTCACAACACATGGTTAGCACCTCATAAGGAACATTCATACTATGTTTGGTCTCATTCCATTCACTGGTTCTCTAAAAGAAGTCATTTGTATGCAGTTCCCATTGGGTCCTATGTTAAACTAAGTTCATTCCATTCAGTGGTTCTCTAAAAGAAGGTAAAAATGTAAAAAGTTCAGACGACGACGGACGACGGATGCCAAGTGATGAGAAAAGCTCACTCGGCCCTTTGAGCCAGGTGAGCTAAAAAGACTGACACAATTCTGGAATAGAGGAGTTTGAATAATTCCCCCACTTATCAATGTGGCATCAGTCAAAGAAAGATAAGGTATTTCTTATCTAAGATGAAAATTGTAAATAACAAATTGTCTTGTCCATGTTCTTGGTTAGTCTTATATTTTGATTCAAACAGACATGCAATTTTAAAATTTGATATCAGGAATTAAATCTTTATGAAACATTTTATCTGGAAGCATAAAGAAATGTGTGAGTATCTAGATCAGTAAATATTTGACTTATTTACTGCATATGAATGCTATAATGTCATTCCATTATATCTCTGTCCTTGAAAACTTGCACATCATCCAGATCAATAGAAAACATGACGTCTGTTTGCTGTTCATTGTTGCAGTTAAGATTTTAACAGTTTTTTAACTTTTTTTGTCTGTTATTCAGTACAACAGTGCACTGTATATGCAAACAGATTATTTTGTTTATTGACAAATCAAAATTAACATTCATAGTCTGGGAAGGTCTTGTTGGAGATCAGATATCTTATCAATAGATGCAGATAGCATTTTTCCAAAGAAATGGGTGATATAAAATCATTCTTTTGCATTATTTTTCAATTAATCATTTTTTTATATTTGATTAAAGTCTGCCTTAATCATAAAATTATTGTAAAATTAAGTCAAACCTAACTCCTATGAGTACTACAATTTTATATTTATTTTTTTATTATTGCTTTATTCTTTTTGTCTGTTTTTGTTTGTTTGTTCTTTCAATTGAAGGTCTATGTATATAGGTTGTGAGAGCTCAAGTGCCATCCAATAAACATATTCATTAAAATTTGCTCTTTTTTCTGTGTACAAAAACTAATGTATACTACAGCATCTATTTAAGATTTAGCTAACGTTAGAAAACATAATTGTGTCATTTTCTATGATCTCATCATAAGTTAGAAATCTATCTATCTATCTGATTTAAAGAACTATTATGGTTGAGCAATGAAGACCAGATGTAGGATGATTTCTTATAAGGAGTAAATAAATGCCATACATGTTACAACTGTTATGTAATTGTATTGTGAATGTGTTAATTCTATGCTGTTGTCATACTTTTATCAATCAATCACACTTATTTTCATTCTTCTATGCTTGTATGCTTTATATTGTATTTGTCCCATGAAGGCCAGTAATTGTAAAATAAAGAGTGTGTACAGTTCTATCTGCTTGTTTCACTGAAGATCTCAAGCTTACAGTAAAATCATGGCAGGCCGGCAGTTTCAATTAAATGCACATAGTACCAAAGGAAGGCACTTCAAGGCAATTTTAGAATTTCAGATTACATACTGGTATTTACTATATAAAAATACTGTTTGACACTGACCCATAGCTGAGATTTCAAAAAGTCCTATTTATGTTTTTATTTTAGTCCCCATTTCATATCCAATTTCATATTGTAAAAATTTATATCAAACATCCAAAAATTTACCTGTAGACATGAAAAATGGTACTTTAAATTTACCTGTAGACATGAAAAATGGTACTTTAAATTTACCTGTTGACATGAAAAATGGTACTTTAAATTTACCTGTAGACATGAAAAATGGTACTCTAAATTTACCTGTAGACATGAAAAATGGTACTTTAAATTTACCTGTAGACATGAAAAATGGTACTCTAAATTTACCTGTAGACATGAAAAATGGTACTTTAAATTTACCTGTAGACATGAAAAATGGTACTCTAAATTTGCCACTTAAGACACGACTCCGTAGACTCTGTAATGTACTGCCATCAAATGGAAGAGCACCACACACTAACACATATAATACTACACCCAAACTCTGAAAATAACACAATATAAATGACAATTATTATTCTGAAAATCAAATGGAAGAGCACCACACACTAACACATATAATACTACACCCAAACTCTAGAAAACCAGATGCTCCGCAGGGCGCAGCTTTATACGACCACAGTGGTCGAAACCATGAACAGTTGGACAAGTATGGACACAAAATTCAAGCTTGATACAGCTCTGAATTCGGATTGCGATTAAGTAGTTGACACAGCATAGGTTTCTGACACAGAATGAATGTGGTCTAATGAACTTAAAATATTTTTTTTGCTACTGAGCATTACACTATGCTGTCGAATATTAATCCCCTCAAAAAAAATATTTGTAGAAAAAATTCTTTTAAATTTCTGAAATCTGACATGAGAAAAATTTTACACCCTTACCCCCTACCCCCTCCCACATTTTTTCACCTCCTAGTTTCCTTATTAAAAATAATCTTAATTCAAATTTCTAATGGAGTTGGCAACAATAACTACTCATTTTTAAAGGTACATCATAAAATATTAAAATACAAGAGTGCACACGCTGAAATGTCTCGCCTTCTATACTAATCATTGATATTATGTTGATAGTCCTTAGTATCAAGCTAATCTTTATAACAACTGTCACATAAACTTAACATTAACCAAGATAACTAAACATAGACCAATGAACCTTGAAAATGAGGTCAAGGTCAGATGAACCATGCCAGGCAGACATGTACAGCTAACAATGCTTCTATACAACATATATAGTTGACCTATTACTTATAGTTTAAGAAAAATAGACCAAAACACAAAAACTTAACACTGTGCAATGAACCGTGAAAATGAGAGCACGGTCAAATAAAACCTGTGCGACTGACATAAAGATCATAAAATATTTCCATACACCAAATATAGTTGACCTATGGCATATAGTATTAGATAAAAAGACCAAAACTCAAAAATTTAACTTTGACCACTGAACCATGAAAATGAGGTCAAGGTCACATGACATCTGCCCGCTAGACATGTACACCTTACAATCGTTCCATACAACAAATATAGTAGACCTATTGCATATAGTATGAGAAAAACAGACCAAAACACAAAAATTTAACTTTGACCACTGAACCATGAAAATGAGGTCAAGGTCACATGACATCTGCCCGCTAGACATGTACACCTTACAATCGTTCCATACAACAAATATAGTAGACCTATTGCATATAGTATGAGAAAAACAGACCAAAACACAAAAATTTAACTTTGACCACTGAACCATGAAAATGAGGTCAAGGTCACATGACATCTGCCCGCTAGACATGTACACCTTACAATCGTTCCATACAACAAATATAGTAGACCTATTGCATATAGTATGAGAAAAACAGACCAAAACACAAAAATTTAACTATAACCACTGAACCATGAAAATGAGGTCAAGGTCAGATGACACCTGCCAGTTGGACATGTACACCTTACAGTCCTTCCATACACTGAATATACTAGCCCTATTGCTTATAGTATCTGAGATATGGACTTGACCACCAAAACTTAACCTTGTTCACCGATCCATGAAATGAGGTCGAGGTCAAGTGAAAACTGTCTGACAGACATGAGAACCTTGCAAGGTACGCACATAGCAAATATAGTTATCCTATTACTTATAATAAGAGAGAATTCAACATTACAAAAAATTTGAACTTTTTTTTCAAGTGGTCACTGAACCATTAAAATGAGGTCAAGGACATTGGACATGTGACTGACGGAAACTTCGTAACATGAGGCATCTATATACAAAGTATGAAGCATCCAGGTCTTCCACCTTCTAAAATATAAAGCTTTTAAGAAGTTAGCTAACGCCGCTGCCGCCGCCACCGGATCACTATCCCTATGTCGAGCTTTCTGCAACAAAAGTTGCAGGCTCGACAATAAAATGACATACAGTCATGGTAAAAATTAATATTAATAAACAATAACTTCTAAATATAAATTTACAGCTGATCACCTCAAGACAATCATCATTTCTTAATACATAATTTTCAAGCAATGTAAAGGGGTAATCAAGTAATCAAACATATATATAACAGTGTTCTTTAAAATTTCATTGAATTACCTCCCCTACACTGCTTTTAGATTTAACCAGAAAAGCCCTTGTTTCCCCCCTTTTTTGCCCATAATTGCTTGATGATTTGAACCATACCCCCCCTCCTTTAACCATATCTTTGAAGTATGAAAACTTGTGGTATAATTTCAGAGAGATTTATACACTTAAACACAAGTTATTGACTGAAAACTAAAAAAAAAATCTTATTTTGGCCCCTTTTTTGGCCCCTAATTCCTGCACATTTGGGACCATCACCCCCAAAATCAATCCAAACCTTCTACCTGTGGTATTACACATTGTGGTACAATTTCAGAGAAATTGAAATGCTTATACACCAGTTGATATCCTGAAAGTAGAAAAATGCTTGCTTTGGGCCCCTTTTGGGCCCCTTATTCCAAAACAGTAAGAACCATCATCCCCAAAATCAATCTCAACCTTCCTTTTGAGGTATTGAACCTTTCTATTAAATTTCATTGAGATCCATTCACTTAAACTTAAGTTATTGTCCGGACACCAAATGTGTCTTCGGACGATGATGCAGACGACATCATACTATTTGCGGTCGTATAAAAACCACAATATATATATATATAAAACAATCATTTTTCAGTAAATTGAATTACATTAACAAAACAATTTGTACCAATAAATAAATTTCGAGACTTTTCCAGATGGCATTGGTTGGTGAAACAAAATTAGCTTCTACAAATGATTCTGTAGATTATATTCTGTAGATTATACATTGTAGGAAAAACCTTGTCAACTATCAATGTAACAAATGTTGACAATAGTTAGCTTACTTGATGTACTGCTCAAACCTGGTTTTAATTCACCAAACACCAAAAGGAGAGATTTAAAGTGAGAGTTCCTACAATCTGTGAGACATCAAAGTATTCATCTTTAAAAAAAAGAAAAAAAAAACTTTTCTCTGCCTGGAGAGAAATAAATGGTAGTCATAAAGATTTTAATTCTCTTTCAAAATAAAATTTAATAAAATTTTTGAGTTGTGACTGTTGTCATTTTTAATACTCCTATAATCCCATGATAGGACATAAGTCTGTGCCAAGTCATCAATGATACAATTAACTGACTGCAGATAACAACAATACATCAAAAGATCAATTCAAGTTTAAATAAGTTTTGTTAGAAAGAAGCTGCATATTTCTTCTGCAGAAACTGTCCTGAATGTGCATGAAATGATTAACACTGGGTTATTAAGCAAGCAACAAATGAATAAATTCTCTGCAAGAAACAACCTTCAGCTATGTCAAAGAAACAGTTGGTGTTTTTAAACTATATACCTTTTAGGACCAAAACTTTTCCCACAAAGATACTTAAATGTGTCAAAATATATTTCTATCAATTTTCACTACCCCTAACCAATTCTAATTTTCAAGGGCTAAGGCTATTTATTTTAAAGACTAGAAAATCTGTTTTAAAATTTCATGAAAAAATGTAGTGAAAAGGTATTATACCTTTCAATTGATTGTGCACTGTGCATAATTTTTTTTTTTTTTTTAATATTTCAATATGCAAAGAATCATAACCATAGAACCATGTTGTATTAACTTCAAATGCCTTCTTAAATTTGGTATTAAATTGAAACCATAATGGAATTGGTTAGAAACGGCACAATGGGAGTGTCCCCGTAAATAAGTTTGATAACCTTCAATATACTTGTCACAAATCTCAATGCGAATATCACATATATGGTTTCTCCAGACAAAAGCGAAGTTTTTTTCAATCAAATTTTGTATGATTTTGACTGGTCACAAGAATATATAACAACTATATTTAATCTGGTTTATCCACACATGTCAAGGTCAATAATATTCATGAACAAACAATGATACTTACATGACTTATACAATATGTAATCAGCTTCCTGATAGTTATATAACACGGTATCTAACTGACCAGAAAAAGCCTCATTTCTGTACTAAAACTGTTTCTTCAATTCTTTTCTCATGTTTTTAAAAGACAAAGAAGCATATCTGATGTCCTTTTTTCTGTGTATTTTTTGCTATTAGTACATTTATTCAACCAGCTTTATCTGAACAGCAAAATTTTTATTGTAAGTTTTTGACATGAAAAATGTAATTCTAATTTCTTTTGACTGTAAGCATGATAAGTAAGAAAATTGGAGATTAAATGAATAAATTACCCATATATCCACTTTAGGAGCACTGTATTCTTTCCCTTCAAAGAGCTCTGGAGCTGCATATGGTGGACTACCACACCAAGTCTTTAAACAACAATTGCTGTTATAGTAATTACTAAAACCAAAATCTGAAACAAAAAATACACCAAGTCTTTAAACAACAATTCTGATTATAGTAATTACTGAAACCAAAATCTGAAAGAAAAATACAAACATTTTAATAATAAAACCTCCCATGATATAGCCACTTTTAAGGGAGCTGTAAGGATTGAGATTTGTAATCATAAAGTGGCTGCAAGGTACAAGATTTTGTATATTTTAAAGTGGCTGTAAGGTATGAGTTTTGTACATTTTAAAGCGGCTGCAAGGTACAAGATTACGTACATTTTAAAGTGGCTGTAAGGTATGAGATTTTGTACATCACAAAGTAGCTGTAAGATATGAGATTTTGTACATCCCAAAGTGGCTGTAAGGTATGAGATTTTGTACATTTTAAAGTGGCTGTAAGGTATGAGATTTTGTACATCTTAAAGTGGCCGTAAGGTATGAGATTTTGTACATCACAAAGTGGTTGTAAGGTATGAGATTTTGTACATCTTAAAGTGGTTGCAAGGTACAAGATTTTGTCCCTTACAAAATGGCTATAAGGTATTAGATTTTTTTCCACCTTAAAATGGCTGCAATGTATAAGATTTTGTATTGTCTAGATCTTATAAAAGCTTAGCACTTAGCTATATCGTGTATAGGTCCTTAAATAGTTCCAAAATATCATTAGGGCCTAAGAGCTATGGTTCCACAGCTAATAATACCTGTAAGGAATTAGATTTTGTATATCTTCTTATGTCTGTAATGTATGAAATGTTATGCATCTTAAAATGTCTGTATCTATAATTCAATGGATATTCAAATCAGCTAAGGCAGAACAGTATAGTTATGCGATTCTGTAATACGTCTGCACCTAAAACCTGTTGCAAACTCCTATTTTTTATAATGATTAGGACAAGTATACATGTACATGTATGACCATGAATTGCATTACAACCTTCTGATTTAACCGAGAAAAATAAAAGATTACGTAAAGGAAGTATTTTTTTCACCAGTACGAAAAATTTAGCTGTACTTTAAACTTATAATTTAAAGAAGGTTTGACCCTATAAAACATAAAACAATAAAAAGCAGATTTGTGGAATGTAATGTATTTTATTTAATAATACATGTAGACAAGCCACATAAAATCATAATGCTTTATTATATATATTGTTCAATAGTCTTTTGAATTTGAGCCAACGTGAATGTCATTTCCTTAACCATAGTTTATTTTTTATTGATATAGATTAAATTGTATCACCAATCTGTCACAGTTCCTCACAAAGTATAGGATATAAAATTCAATGTCAACATGGGGTAGAATTACTCCAGACAATTACTTGAGAGTGCAAGTTTCCCCACAATGTGGTTTTGTATAGTCATCAGATCTGTGTCAACACGATTTTCTAATGAAAACATCGCACTGGAGTACATTTATCCCTGACCTGGTTGTGGAATCAATACTACGATTGTCTGAGAACCTTGACTGATATTTACTGTCAAAACAAATCCATGATCCTTTCATTGTTTAACACAGGCCACAGCTATAGAGAATGCATCTGTGCTTACAAAAGCTATCATTATTAATTGCATATTTACTCAGTATAATCTTTCTTTATTATAACTGACTTTTTAATGGGAAAATAAATTTAACACTGTGGAACAGGTAAATGAAAACAAAACAATTTTTTTTATAATAATGGTTTTTAAAAGATGTTTAGCACTTGTGAACTTATTTTATAAGACTGACCTAGAAATTCGACATGTTATGAATATTTGATTAATTTTATACACATCTTTTCTTCAGACTATAATCTACTGCTCTAAATGCACCAGTTTCCTTTGAAGATAACTAGATGCAGATTTGACAAAGAATCTTTACACATATGTAACAAATTGTGTGCAGATGTTTATTACAAGGTTAGGGTCAACACTTGTGTTCCAGACAATTACTTTTACATTTTAATGTATCACAACACTTTGTTTGTTTTCATACTTCACTTTTATTGCTATGCATTTGTAAAACATATGTGAAGTGCATAAAGCATTTAGTAGACACAGATGTAATTTTGGGTCATTGGGTAGGATCAATATGTATATTGTGAAACAAGATTATTAGTGAAATACCGATTTTCTTTGATTTCTTGGGTAACCATATTATTTGTGAAATACCAATTTTTGTTGATTTCTAGGGTAAAAGGAAACCATATTTAAAATGTTCAACTAAACAGAATCTTTTCATAGGTATATATCCAAATTGGTTAAAACCATGAAAATAAAAATCCACCAAATTAATTTCACGAAAAATTGGTACCCACAAAAATGGATGAATCTGTAATATGAACATGCATATAATACCAGACAATTTATACACAACCAAAACTTCAGTGATCAGTTCTGATTTAATGCTTGAAAAAAACTTCTGCTCAACAAATACATGTACAACAATCTAAATTAAAAAACATTCTTAGGAAAAATGTCATATATACACCAAACATTTTATGAACTTTTTAAAGGGGCACTAGCTGTCAAATTCATGTTCACCGATTTCAATCAAATTCTCATATTCGATTTATAACAATGTAAAACATTTATCCAAACTATTAAAAGTCTAAAATAAACAATTAACAGGGCACGGGTATGAAAATGTGTAACTTCGTTTTGGGTGTAATTTAGTCTAGATGCCATCTAATTAATTATCGAGTTGACCTCTACATCATCTGATGACCATATAAGAGATGTAAACATAAATAGATATATATATAGATTAAGCAAACTCATGCTGTTGGATTATTCTAGGTCTATTTAATTTGATATTATAGATGAATAATAAATGTTTATTATTGTTTTTACCTTTATAAGAATGATTTTTTGTTGATCGAATCAGTCAATCAAATGATTTACCTTTGTTACACTTTCAATGTTGACATTCTTTTCCTTTGAATAACTTTACACATACAATTCACTTGTTATCCATCTCAAGATAAGTAATTAAATTGAAGTTCACATGAATACGGATTCAATGAGGTCAAATTATTCACTTGCAAGTGAATAAATCATAATCAATTGTTTTTAAGTTTATTTTGGCAAAATTAAACCATACTATCTGCTAAAAGCAAATTATTATTTCACTGTTTGCATTTTATTATTGATTGAGACAAAAAAATAATAAATTAGATTTGTTTATATATTTCGTAGCTAGTGCCCCTTTAAGATGGGCAATTGTTTATCAGTGGCATGCCAGATTCATCTTCGCCAATGGCATAAAAGGACTGAGCCAATCACGAAGGCCTAAATTTGGCCCTTAGATTTTCATATTTTAAATCAGGCAAAAATATACCACATTTCACAAAGAAATAATTGTGATAATATTTTTGATAGAGAATAACTTCTTTTTGGCACCTCACAAATAATAAATGACAAAGCTTTGACACCTTAGTTATGTATTATTTGTATTGTAACATCCAATTTTTCCACAACTTCATATCCCAAAAATGCTTAAATTCATAGATATGAAAGTTTTATTATGCTAGATCTTGTCAATCGTACAGTTGTTATATCTGACTTACTAACTTGATACGGAAAATGTTATTAACTTTTAAACAACCGTTGTCTGTCATTTTCAAACTGTTTATATTGGAATTAGTTAAAAAGTCAAAGTTGAAATCATAAATAAGTGTTCCGAGAAAATTGTTTTCGAAAATCTAATTTGTTCATAATTTTTTTTATGTGATTAACTTTATTTAAATAATTTCGGACCTTCCCTTATCTGATCACCAGCATAGCAAAAGGTATTACTCCCAAAGGTATTGTGAGGTGACACGTCCAGGTATTCAAGCAATTTCCTGTCAAGACTTGCAAGTTCATGCATCGTTTCACTGCTCAGTTCTGAGGGTATTGAGGAGTGTACACGGCTGATAATTTGTAACTTTCTCTTTTGAATGGTGTATAATATACATCTCTGTCTTGCGTGTCCGAAAGTGATATACTAGTCATTACTAAACACATACGCTTGTTTATAAATAACATTTCTAAAGTAAAGAATATTATTTATAAAAATCTAAATAATACCCCCCAAAAAATGTAGAAAAATGGTAAAATAAAAATCTATTTACATATTTTTTCCAAGGGTAAATTTGGGAAAATGTGAGTATATACTTTGAAGGACAGATTGGAACATACCAGAAATATTTTTAAAAAAAAAATTTACTCACTTGTCGACCCTTTGTTTGTACGCCTGGATAGAATATTACGGAACTATAGCGCAATTTGAAATATATACATTCTACATGTATATATTGAATATAAGAAAGAAACATACATTTTGAGTGAATTAGGGTAAAAGTTTTGTAAATAGCCTAGTCCACGTATGCCACCAGTATGTAATCATCGAATGTCGATAGACTATTGTATACCAAAAGAAGAAGAGAACAATTTTGATTTAAATACAGGTCAATATATAACTTGTTTTGGTTCATCGATTGACGAAGTTATGAACATAGTAAAAATTCAATTAGATTGTTCTCCAATAAAGGAAGAAATTCGTCATCATCACAATTGTTCCGACATGCATGTAATATATATGCAACTGGACCTACACTAATTATCCCTAAGGGATGTGAATATTTTCCAGGAAAACTATTGTGTATCAAAGTTTGAAATCAATTTCAGGATTTATTTTCTTTCTTGATATTCAATAACAGAAATTTAAAGACTAAACTGCTTGTCTATTTAAGGGGTTTTCTTGCCAGTTAAAACAGACTTATAATTACATTCAGAAATTGGGAAAAATGACATTGAATTCGTTGTTTTTTTTTTTAAAACATTGTGGTAAAATAGCTAAAGTATAATACATTGCGAGACGAACACTATTTTGTTAAGGACATTCCCGATTATGTATAAATTCTGTTGATGTTTTTCACACTTTAAAGGATATCTATTCGTAATTTTTCGATTCCATTCCAAGAAAATCATTAAATTTCCTGTCAAATTTTTAAACATCGTTTTTTTTCAAATAGCTGAAGTATTTGTGCGTTGTGAGATTTAAAAATATTTTGATGAGAACATTTATTACTGAACATGTTAATAAAGATCGCTTTGGATGGACTTATTATCTGTTTCAAATATTAAAGGTTACCGATTCATATTTAAAATATTACAATTTTTAGTTCATGCACTCGTGTTTAGACGGCTATTATTATCAATTAAATTAATTCAGTATTTAATCATTACAAAAGTAATCAGAAGTCATAATTCATTTAAAAGTGAGCTTATCAGTGCAAAATATAAAAATATACAACGGCTATCCAGTTATTATGCGACCTTATCACTCCCCTAAATTAATTTTAATTCTTTTTTTACATTTCTGTGTCTAAAATTATGACTACTGTTTACCATTCATACAAAATGTTGCCTGGAATGGTGAACCATGACAGCTAGAATTCACTGAATGAAGATCAAAAGATCAGAATGACATAATGCTAATCTTTTAATTACCTTGAGTTTAACCACTCATTCAACATTCACTAAGTGTCACATAACAGTACACATTGTATTTCCAGTACAAGCAGAAAATGTTTGCTGGACTGAAGCAAAAAGGTCAGAATACAAACATGTATTTTTAATACACTCTCAATCATGTCAGTTTCATATGTTTGTTTAAAGTATTTGTAGAAACAAAAAAATCATAACTAGAGGCTCTAAAGAGCCTGTGTCGCTCACCTTGGTCTATGTGAATATTAAAGGAAGCAGATGGATTCATGACAAAATTGTGTTTTGGTGATGGTGATGTGTTTGTACATCTTACTTTACTGAACATTCTTGCTGCTTAAAATTATCTCTATCTATAATGAACTTGGCCCATTAGTTTCAGTGGAAAATGTTAGTAAAAATTTACAAATTTTATGAAAATTGTTAAAAATTGACTATAAAGAACAATAACTCCTAAGGGGGTCAATTGACCATTTCGGTCATGTTGACTTATTTGTAAATCTTACTTTGCTGAACATTATTGTTGTTTACAGTTTATCTCTATCAATAATAATATTCAAGATAATGACCAAAAACAGCAAAATTTCCTTAAAACTAACAATCCAGGGTCAGCAACCCAACAACGGGTTGTCCGATTCATCTAAAAATTTCAGAGCAGATAAATGTTGACCTGATAAACAATTTTACTCCATGTCAGATTTGCTCTAAATGCTTTGGGTTTTGAGTTATAAGCCAAAAACTGCATTTTACCTCATGTTCTATTTTTAGCCATGGCGGCCATCTTGGTTGGATGGCCGGGTCACCGGACACATTTTTCAAACTACTAACCCAAAAGATGATTGTGGCCAAGTTTGGATTAATTTGGCCAAGTAGTTTCAGAGGAGAAGATTTTTGTAAAAGATTACTAAGATTTACGAAAAATGGTTAAAAATTGACTATAAAGGGCAATAACTCCTAAAGGGGTCAACTGACCATTTCAGTCATGTTGACTTATTTGTAAATCTTACTTTGGTGAACATTATTGCTGTTTATAGTTTATCTCTATCTATAATAATATTCAAGATAATAACCAAAAAGAGCAAAATTTCCTTAAAATTACTAATTCAAGGCCAGCAACCCAACAACGGGTTGTCCGATTCATCTGAAAATTTCAGGGCAGATAGATCTTGAACTGATAAACAATTTTACCCCATGTCAGATTTGCTCTAAATGCTTTGGTTTTTGAGTTATAAGCCAAAAACTGCATTTTACCCCTATGTTCTATTTTTAGCCATGGTGGCCATCTTGGATGGTTGGCCGGGTCACCGGACACATTTTCTAAACAAGATACCCCAATGATGATTGTGGCCAAGTTTGGTTTAATTTGGCCTAGTAGTTTCAGAGGAGAAGATTTTTGTAAAAGTTAACGACGACGACGGACGACGGACGACGCCGGACGCCAAGTGATGAGAAAAGCTCACTTGGCCTTTTAGGCCAGGTGAGCTAAAAAGTTCTATTGTATGATTTACTTTAACTAAAATTTGTATAAAAAAATCCACACAAAAATCCTACAATCTAATTTTAAAAGTCGCATGGCTATCACTTGTTTTTAGTTGGTTAATAGCTATACCAAAAGTCGACGATGCGCTTTAAATCGCGTTATTAGATGGTTAACGAACAAGACTTAAATAAGATTAATTTCAATCCCGGCATGCAAAAGGACTTAAACTACTTCACATAAGTCAGGAAGTTTGAAGAAATAAAATTAATAATTCCAAATTTTCTTCTTTATTAGTTTTCATATAAAAATAAAACTTGTCGAATATGTTTTTTATGGTATTATGAACATAATAAGATGATAAGTGAAAAATCACTAATTTTCCCTTTAAGAACCAGATTGTGACTTTTTTTTATATTTTATGATAGAGTTTCAAGGCCATATTTTGCCAAAAGTGAACATTGCCATTTGCAAAAACAATAAAAATCAAAGAGCTGAATAGCTCTGAGGGGAAAGACTGCCCTTGTTTCCGTATTATTTAATTTCTTTTTTTTTTTTTTTTTTTTGGGGGGGGGGGGGAGGGTAAGAATGAAAAAAAGAACAGGTTGAGCCATTATTGAAATCAATTGTTGTTTAATGTAATTTCCTTTCCTTATTTTAGGATTCAATTTGGACCAAAGGAAGAGATCTACATCTTCTAAATCTAAATATTCAATTAAGTTGATAGTTAATTATCTAAAATTCAACTGAATTCTGTCATTTAACAACAACTACAATTTTTTGAAATCTTAAATGCAGGCTAGGGCGATTTTGCCATTTTTTGTGACAGTACTCTAAGATTTGAATTTTTTTTTCAAGAAAGTTGGGACCGAAAAATCTATTCAGTTTTAAATTTCCAATGATTAAGTTCCCAGTTACAACTCTTATAACAGGAATACAGGTACTAATAAAATCAAAGCCTTAAAGGCTGTAAAAGCAATTGCTGCCATGTTAATGTTTGGGGACTTTTATTTTTCATCCACATATATACAAGAATTAAACCTGACATGAGTGTTGTCTAGTTAAAAGTAAGAAGGTTTTAACTTTATATAAATAAAAGACTTTAGCAGAAAGTCATTTTTAATATGTTTTATATTTCACAAGGAGACAACACGTTTACCAGGCTAAAGTTGGGGTCAAATATACATGTGCTGAAACATATAACTCAACAAGAATGTGTCCCCAGTACACGAATGCCCCACTTGCACTATCATTTTCCATGTTCAGTGGACCGTGACATTTGGGTAAAAACTCTAATTTGGCATTAAAATTAGAAAGATCATATCATAGGGAACATGTGTACCAAGTTTGAAGTTGATTGGACTTCAACTTCATCAAAAACTACCTTGACCAAAAACTTTAACCTGAAGCGGGACAGACGGACGGACGGACGAACGGACGGACGCAAAGACCAGAAAACATAATGCCCCCCTACTACCGTAGGTGGGGAATAAAAAGAAATCATCATGGATTATCCCCTGGTAGTGTTTGTAACTTCCTTGGCAATAATTTCCTTTATTGATTTAATTTTAACAATTTTTATTATTAATTTATATTTAACCATTAACACAAATGATTAAGTTAAAACATTTCAACTTTCCAGACGCAAATGTTAAAAAACGGGAAAGAAATAAAATATCTTACAAGACATAAACATGTAAAGAATAAATGTATATTTCAGCTTAATAAAAATATTTTCATAATGTTACTTTGTCATCATTTTTAAAACTAAGTTCCAAACATTATTGCTCACTTAATATGTGTCCTTCTGATGCGGTACGAGCACAGGCACTTGTTTCTATCCATAGGAAGGTCGATTATCCATATAAATAGTTTTATATGGATAGTCGACCTTCCTATGGATAGAAACAAGTGCATGTGGGTACGAGATAACTACAATTCTCATGCAATCCCGAAAAGGGGGGTCATCACAGACAAACATGACATTAAATCGTTATCACTGAACTAGTATATATATTGTATAGGGGCCAGCTGAAGGACGCCTCCGGGTGCAGGAATTTTTCGCTGCATTGAAGACCTGTTGGTGACCTTAATTCTGCTGTTGTATGTTTTTCTATGGTCGGGTTGTTGTCTCTTTGACAAATTCCCCATTTCCATTCTCAATTTTATTATACGAACAAGAACAAACAGCTCTACGTTGCTTTGATATTTATCAATTTTCAGGAAACATTGCGAAAAATGATCTTCAATATTTCGAAAACATGTGAAATAAAATTGCTAACACGGTGGACCGTCGAGTGTCAACAAACGTAGTAGACTTGTTCACTGAAAAGACGAGGATAATGGTTTCATCTGACATTTGTTATGCAAACCCAGTTTTTGATCATGATATTTAAAAAGACGTACTTTTTTTCAATCTATGTATTAATAAACTAGAAAATTCCAATTTGTAAATATCTCTTCATCTGGACCGACTTGGCATCTATTACGTTTGGACGGGTCCATTTCATTAGTAAGGTGATCGATAAATATTACGGAGCTTTGACAGAAAAGGAAAACGAACTTATTGTTATGTGTTTTCAACAAGGGTTTCGTTCCGCTAAATTATTTGCGCAAATAAAGTTTGTCTATTTTTAGATTACAGGTAATAATTTGACACTACGCATTAACCTGTGTAGTGATTTTGATTTTACGATAAATGTATGAATGAACGATAATTTTATGAATGAACAAGAGCACCTGACCTCTTAAAGAAACACAAATTAAACATAAAAAACCGTATTTATTAGGAGATAATTCAGTTAAATTTTCAATACTAAATCAACAACTGAAATAAATCCATATTTTGTTGAAACATCGTACGAACGGCGGAAAACGGAATCGCATTTATAAAAATGTACTTTTTTTCACTCGGACTTCTATGTTATTTGATAGTCAAACGGTTGACCCTTTAAATACAAAAATACATCTACAAGAACATATTCTGAAACTTCTTAAATCCACTAACTTTTTTTTAAAGTTTCAAGCTATGTATTGCATTAGAAAACATACATAGGTGTTAAAGAATGACTGACCAGGAGCCTGTTTAACAAAATACTATGGCTTGATCTGGGCGGAGTCTCTGATCTGGGTCACAAAGATGGCCATACGCGACGGCATAAAAGCAATTGCTTTAAAAAAACCAATATGATTGATGTAAACTGTGAGAAGCTTGTTTCCAGATCCTACATTTTGAAATATTTGTAAATTTCATGAATAAATAGGTTTAAACATGTTAAACTACGAAATGAAACATTTTAAATCTAATTATTTTTTTACCATTACAATGATTATGTTGGTACACAAATTTAGTTTTGATGGAAGACTACTACATATAATCATATACTAAATGTCACATTTTAATTGTTCAGATACATTTACTTTTATTTTAGTGGATAATTACTCATCAATTAAAGCGCTCCAGACTTGGAGGAAGATTCTCAAAACAGCATTTTACAAACAAAAAATGAAAAAAATAGTTTCTCTCCCCACTCTCATGTATACCCACGTACTTTGTTTACTTTAAAAGTTGTTGACCTACTAATTAAAGTATTGCATGTTGAAGTTTGAATCATCTACAGCACACAAAATTATGTTTAAATTTAACAAATACCAATTTTTAATTAGTGCACGATCTCTGAGAATGATTTAAATAACCAGTGAAGGATATACTTGCTTCTGCGTAGTGTGGCATTCCAACAATGATGTCACTATAATATAATGTAGGTTGGATATATTTCGCAGTCTGCGTCGTTAACCACTAGCCCGATGCCCCAGACTAGTAATTTTCAGCTCGGACTAGTAAATTTTATTTATCGCTAGCCCGACCGGACTAGTAAGAAATATAACGTCCTTTCTATGTTATTTGAAATTTGAACATATTGGAAGTTAAAATTGACAAGTAACGAAGTCTAAACTATCGAGATCGATAATTGTACATTTCCCTAGGAAGTGAAACAGAAACGAAAACCAGTCGCAATAGTTCCGGTAACTCGATCTGTCTTATAACCAGTAGAAAGTGGACCAACACGGACA
Source organism: Mytilus galloprovincialis (assembly GCF_965363235.1). NCBI lineage: Eukaryota > Metazoa > Mollusca > Bivalvia > Mytilida > Mytilidae > Mytilus > Mytilus galloprovincialis. The sequence goes on along the minus strand of NC_134843.1, from coordinate 5,546,835 downwards.
CATTAAATTTTCTAATAATGACGGCAATTGTTTATAAACGAAAAGACTAACAAGTTTTCCCCCGATTAATTATATATCTTTAATGTTATAAAAATGTTCTAGTTTACTTCACATCATCGATAAAGTTATTAAAATAGATTTATGTCATTATGAGTTATCTTAACAACATCGTGTTGGTACACTTCGATTTTTTTGGTAATTAGAAAGACCGGAGAACGTAAACATTCTTCAATGTACCGACGGGGCAAAGCCAGGAAAGGCTATAAAACGAAAGAGATCAAATGATGACGTTTCTGAACAAGCAAAAAATCCGAGGTAACCAGGACCAGAGGGTTTCGGATCTCCTGTAGTTGGAAGAATAACCGTCATCCTTAATAAATAAACTCATACTACAACAACCTGTTGATGGATAAGTTGAGATATATTGATGATAAAAGTAAATTAAATTTGTATAAAGGACTTGATCCAAATCTATTGATCAAACCTTACCTCTCTAACTCAAACTTTAAATTTAGAAAATTAATTACAAAACTTAGAATCAGTGACCATACATTTATTAATTGAAAAAGGAAGGCATTTTCAAATTCCTCACTTTGCAAAAAATTCAAAGTACTTGATGATGAAAAACATTTATTAATAAATTGTTCTTACAATTCAAATATTAGACTAACATATTTTAATTGCATTAACAGAGAAAATAATTCATTTGCTAATCTCACTGACAATGACATATTTATAAATATACTTTAACTTTTAACCCAAGTGAAAAAACTATTATCCTTTATAAAAAAGTCAATGGAACTGAGGACAGGGGACCCTTTAATATTTACCTGAATTTGTATATATATATTGAGTTACTTAGTTATTGTCTTTATTTATTTTTGTTGTTATATGTCACAAACTGTAAAGTTTATATGGCAATAAAACTTTGAATTGAACTGAATTCCTAATGTTTTGAATGTACTGCAAAGAAAATAACAAAACCAATTTTGCTATTTAAAGGGATGTTTAAATTAAAACTGAAGCAATTATTAAAAGACTATGAGGAATAAAAAAAACTATAAATTACTTGGAAACTCTGACATTGTTTTTGTTATGAACTTATGATGACTAAAAATAAATAGTGTAGGAAGTTTTCCTTGTTTAATAATTTTATGCAAATGTAAAATCCTTAAAATTAGCTAAACAAAAATAATTTTCAACCAGCTTAAACCCTTTCAGGTGTGCTTAAAATGCAGGATTTTGTATCTAACATTTCAACAATTTTTTGGGGGGGCATGCCCCCAAACCCCCCTAGCTGGTTCGGGTCGCTTTGCGACCCTCACCGGTGTCGGACTAGTGGAAATTATTCAGGACTAGTAAATTTAAATAATTACTAGTCCACTGGACTAGTACCTTCAAAAGTTTTTGGTGCAGACTGTTTCGAATATCTCGTCATACTGATTTTTCCGGATTGTAAAAGAAACGTAAATAGTGTAAAGGAGTGCTTAATATACGATAATTTCATGAGAAACAGAAGGGAAATGAGTAAAAAAGTGTTTATAGTCAATCTATTCATTTGTGTGTCTCCTTATCACCAATCTAAGTAAGATTTGTGGGGGGGGGGGGGGGTGTTTCCACACTATAAAAAAAAAATGAATGATGTGAGGGGATGTCACTCTGGTCAACCCCATAGGAGATTGACGGCTTCAAGCCGTCTTTCCCCAAAAAAACTTGCTTCATCTTGAGGAAAGTGAGGGGCAAAGTAGGAACTATGATTTAATTTTGAATGGCTCCCCTGAAATTACAAAAATAGCACATGTTTTCAATGCATGCTATTTCTTTTTGATGATCTTTAGACACTTTAGAGTAAAAGGTCAGTGAGATGGTCCAAGATGTCATGAACATGCGGATGTGAACATGTTTGACCTAAACCTGACTGTTCCACACATCCTTTTTCACAAAGTTAGTTTTGAGCGACAAAAAAAGATATTACTGTAGATTCATCAATATTTGTTGGATACCAATTTTTGTTAATTTTGTGGGAACGAAAGAACCACGAATTTAGATGTTCAATGGATAACACACTTTCTAAAGGAATTAATGCAGACTTTGCCACAACAACGAAAGTTGGTATCCACGAAAATAAATGAATTCACAGTATACCAAATTAACACCTTTGAAAGATGTTGTTATATGTACATATGTATGTCAATATAAGAGATAGAAAGTAGAATTATATCATATGTACATATGTAGGTCAATATAAGAGATAGAAAGTAGAATTATATCATATGTACATATGTAGGTCAATATAAGAGATAGAAAGTAGAATTATATCTTTTTTGGTTTACAGATTTTACTTTTATCTGAATATTTATCCAGAATCTCATAACAAGGCTTTTCAACATTTTGCAATTTTGAATTATACATTGAAAGAACTTTGAAGCTCTTAAAAATATACATAAGTTTTGGGGGCTGCTGTTGTTAGTTTTATTTTTTCCTGTAATTGGGTTGGTATATTTTTCTGGGGACATTTTTCTTGGTTATTAATTATATCTTGGTATCTTTTCCCTGTTTTTACCCCAGTTAAATTGTGTACCAATTTATAATCATTGAAATTGACAAACTTTTGTCAATCTTATGAAAGATTTCTTTGTCTTGTTTGTTTTTTTGAAGGACATATATACCTTTTTTTTTAATAAATTCATCAATGAAATGCCAAGAACTAATTGCCTCTTAGAAAGTTCTTCAACACAATCATCAAAATTTAGAACAACGTTGAGATTTTATCACCAGAAATGTCAACCAGTTAAAAGAGCTTGAAAATTTGATTTTCGGAGACATAATTGTAAATAGAAAAAGTAATTTGTTTATAAAATGTCTATTATAAATGTTTAAACTCCCAAATGCCTTTAGAATATTGACAAATGAAAGTTTACGGCAAAACTGTGTGACGCGACTTGATTAGATTTAACTTTTTTACAAGCTTGGGACTTTCTAAACCAAAAAACACTTGGAATCCATTTGAATATTGTATTTGTAAAATGAAATTTACACAAGACTGTGTTACTTCTAACTTATCTGAAATATCAAGGTTGGTAGATGATGTAATTCTATTGATTATAAACATCGGATGTATAGATGGAAACTAACTTCTCCTTCTATCACAAATATTAAACTTGATTTGTAGTGGATTGTTCTATCGGTCTTAAACACCACATAATAATTAATTTACATCACCTCCTACAACTGATATTTATAAAATATCGGACATTCAACAATCCATCAATTGTAGAGAGAAAAAACTTTATTCAATATTGATTCAGCCAAAACTAAACATTGTTCAGAATATCAAATAACTAAATGTCCAAACATCAAGGGTCATATGGAAATGACAATTGTATTGTCAAGTTGAGGCTTGCTGATTGTTTCTGGTTAGGGTCAAATGAAGAGAGATTTCATTTTGCCAGGAAACATTTAGGATTTTTGTAAAGTTGCTTATTCTTTGAAGAGTTTTAATTTCACGATTTTTAGGGTCAAAACAGCTCGCAAGATTTTTGTTTTTTGCATTTTTCTTGTCTCTGATTTTCATCTTCCATTAAAGTATAGATCTATTTTTTGGAAAATATTATTTCCAAGTTTCTATCTTAATATGAATTGAAACCTTTATTACACCCCTCACAAAGATTTTTGTTTTTTGCATTTTTCTTGTCTCTGATTTCATCTTCCATTTAAGTATGGATAATTTTTTGGGAAAATATTATTTTCAAGTTTCTATCTTGATTTGAATTGAAACCTTTATTACACCCCTCACAAAAATTTGCAATTTGTATTTGGAATATTAAGCAACTCTACGGTCTGTTCTTTCTTAGATTTGCCCATTGTTAATAAAAGTTATGTGTAGGAAAGCTACCAGCTTTGATAATTCTTTTCATAATTCATTTGTCTTAAGGAAGAATAAATACTTCCTAGAATGTTTGTTGTATTTTAAGAGCCTTGGGATTGATTTGTCAAAGAAGACTCTTCCTGTTGTGGAAATAATTTATTCCAATGATCGTTTGACATTTAAGTCTTCAGTTCTAAACTATGCAAATTCTATTCCACCTTCAAGGACTATAGCACAGAACATGATTATATACTACAGCATTTTATATAGATAAAGACTAGTCGAGAAGAAACTGGGAAAAACAAGATTCAGTACATATAAATTACAAAATTTCCATCAAGTAATCTAGCTTAAGAAACCAACCAATGAAACATTTGGTCACAAATAAATAAGAAAGTACACAATATCATTTTTCACTGTATAATGTGTAAGATAAACATGGGAATTAATTCAATAGTTTAGGAGTTATAAAAGTGCCACTCTGGGTAGGTGTGTTTTGGGTTGCCAACTCTTATATTTACCAAATTAGGCAACAGAAGCCCAATAAACAATGATGAACAAAATGAATGTAATCATATTACATATTTTAAAATTTCATATGGGATTGCCTACATAATTTTAATCTTCTATAGATGAAGAAATTGGCAAAGTCAATATTGTGTTGTGGGCAACTTGAACATGTAGAAGTTTCTGAAAAATTCCCATTCAATTGGTAGACAGATAATATTGTGTTGTGGGCAACTTGAACATGTAGAAGTTTCTGAAAAATTCCCGTTCAATTGGTAGACAGATAGTTTTATTACATTTAGTTCAAATATTATTTGTTTATTTTTTGAAACCCAAACTACAGTAGGACAAGTTTAACGTCCATAAAAAAAACTTAACAGATTTTCCCTACCCAGTTAGTCAGACGAGGGAGGGAATTTCCCTAATAATTATTATTTCAAACTTGCAACTATCCAAGAGCCAAGAGATATCTTTAAATTGCCAAAGAGATATTGAGCTGTAAAGGAGTTATCTTATATATGTCTGAAATATCTTATTACTTTTTTGTACTTATGTGTTTATATACCAGCTACTAATAGAGATTTAATAAAACGATCTATACATGTATAACACCAATACTTGTCTTCTTTGACTATACAATATGTCAACAGAAGATAAACTGTTGTTATTTATTGAACACAGATAATAGAATATAAAGGAATGGATTCAATATCTCACTCAACTTTTTTCTATCAAAGCCAAAGGTTTATCATGTCATCTCCAACAGTTCTATTTTTTCAAATTTAAGAAAACTGATGTTAGTTATTTTATTCATGACTAAAGGCATTACTTAATCAATCAGAAAAACAGATGATGCCCCATGCATGCGTATAAAGATAGAAAGGGGTATAACTTCAGAACGGTGAAAGTGACGCAATCAAAATTCAAACTTGATACATGTATGTGTTTTATGGTTATAAGCATCGTGTATAAGTTTTTAAACAATTGGTTTGGGCAACAATGAGTTAAAAAAACAGAAATCAATTTTGGGACAGACAAGGGTAACTTTTCCTTCCCCCTCCACTGTAAATGAGGGCATAAAATGAAGGCAAATCTAAAAGAAATATTTCAGCAGATCAGTGAAAATATGCAGGGTTTATGTATTAAAAAAGTGTATCTTATATCTACATGTTAACTCTTCTCTTTTCTAAAGATATACAAATATTAAATATAATGGGTGCTACATTTGTAGTAAGATCAACGAAAAACCCCAAAATGACTCCTAAGAAATATCGACGTAAGAAAATATTGACAATTCTATGATATTTATATAAAACAAGGTGCTCCGCAGGGTGCAGCTTTATACGACCCCAGTGGTTGAACCCTGAACAGTTGGGGCAAATTTAGTCACAATATTCAAGCTTGATTCTGTCTGAATTTCGATTGTGATCAAATTTTTGACATAATATAGTTTTTTGTCACAAAATTAATGTGGTCAAAGATCTAACAAATCTATTTGTGCAATTGGAGATTTCTTCTTGAAACTTTTCACAATTCGAAATTTGAAAAATTTTGAAAAAAAAGGAAGCTCTTCAAAAAATGGTAAACAAAAAATCCCCCCCCCTCCAAACTTTTTGAAACCCCCTTGGAGCAATAACCCTTAAACTCAATCCCATGCTTTGCATTGCAGTACTGAACCTTGTAGTTCAATTTCAGAGAGATCCATACACTTAAACACAAGTTATTGTCATGATTGTTTGGAAACTAGAAACATGCTTCTTTTTGGCCCCTAATTCCTACATATTTTGGACAATTTACCCAAAACTTAATCCCAGCCTCCCCTTTGTTATATGGTATATTGTGGTACAATTTCAGAGAGATCCATACAATTACACATAAGTTATTGTCTTGAAACTAGAAAAATGCTTGTTTTGACCCCTTTTTGGTCCTTAATTCCTAAACTTTGGCCCCATAACCCCTAAAATGAATCCAAACATTCCACTTGTGGTTTTAAACATTGCGGTATGATTTCAGAGCAAATGAAATACTTCTACACAAGTTTTTATCCTGAAACTAGAAAAATACTTGTTTTGGGCCCCTTTCGGGCCCCTAATTCCTAATTAGTTGGGACCATCATCCCCAAAATCAATCCCAACCTTCGTTTTGTGGTACTGAACCTTCTGAAAAATTTCATGAAGATCTATTAACTTAAACTAAAATTATTATCCGGAAACCAATGTGTTTTCAAACGATGACGCAGACGACACAGATGACACAGACGACAACATCATACCATTATATGATCCCAAAAAATTTTTGGGGTCGTATAAAAATAAAAAGTCATCATCAACTCCTATCATTTTTTCAGGAAAACAATTTAGCATTAAGCACTATTGATTTGTAGGATGAAAGCTGGCAATGCCATGTGTTAATTAATGGTGTCCAGTTATCACCCACCAAATCACTAATAAACTTGTCTGTCAACTCAATGTGTCAAATCTACATCTGCTAGTAAAAAAAAAAAAAAAAAAAAGAGAATTTCTATTATCCAGATAAAGTAATTATATAACCTGAATAAGGTGATCTGTCCGTAATATATTTCTAATCATTGTCCATATCAACTTTGGTATAAAGACACAAAGGAAAACATTACTTTCAAATTATGTACTTAAAATGGAGATGATTGCATAGTTTTTAGGCCAAAAAAAAAAATATGTCTGCTTCCTGTTTCCCGACTGACTCAAAGCCCCCGACCCTAGATCTTTTTATTCAATTCCGAAAAAAATCAAAGCCTTAAAGGCTGTAAAAGCAATTGCTGCCATGTTAATGTTTGGGGACTTTTATTTTTCATCCACATATATACAAGAATTAAACCTGACATGAGTGTTGTCTAGTTAAAAGTAAGAAGGTTTTAACTTTATATAAATAAAAGACTTTAGCAGAAAGTCATTTTTAATATGTTTTATATTTCACAAGGAGACAGCACGTTTACCAGGCTAAAGTTGGGGTCAAATATACATGTGCTGAAACATATAACTCAAAAAGAAATCATCATGGATTATCCCCTGGTAGTGTTTGTAACTGGGCAATAATTTCCTTTATTGATTTAATTTTAACAATTTTCATTATTAATTTATATTTAACCATTAACACAAATGATTAAGTTAAAACATTTCAACTTTCCAGACGCAAATGTTAAAAAACGGGAAAGAAATAAAATATCTTACAAGACATAAACATGTAAAGAATAAATGTATATTTCAGCTTAATAAAAATATTTTCATAATGTTACTTTGTCATCATTTTTAAAACTAAGTTCCAAACATTATTGCTCAGTTGATACGTGTCCTTCTGATGCGGTACGAGCACAGGCACTTGTTTCTATCCATAGGAAGGTCGATTATCCATATAAATAGTTTTATATGGATAGTCGACCTTCCTATGGATAGAAACAAGTGCATGTGGGTACGAGATAACTACAATTCTCATGCAATCCCGAAAAGGGGGGTCATCACAGACAAACATGACATGAAATCGTTATCACTGAACTAGTATATATATTGTATAGGGGCCAGGTGAAGGACGCCTCCGGGTGCGGGAATTTTTCGCTGCATTGAAGACCTGTTGGTGACCTTAATTCTGCTGTTGTATGTTTTTTTATGGTCGGGTTGTTGTCTCTTTGACAAATTCCCCATTTCCATTCTCAATTTTATTATATGAACAAGAACAAACAGCTCTACGTTGCTTTGATATTTATCAATTTTTAGGAAACATTGCGAAAAATGATCTTCAATATATATTTCGAAAACATGTGAAATAAAATTGCTAACACGGTGGACCGTCGAGTGTCAACAAACGTAGTAGACTTGTTCACTGAAAAGACGAGGATAATGGTTTCATCTGACATTTGTTATGCAAACCCAGTTTTGATCATGATATTTAAAAAGACGTACTTTTTTTCAATCTATGTATTAATAAACTAGAAAATTCCAAATTGTAAATATCTCTTCATCTGGACCGACTTGGCATCTACTACGTTTGGACGGGTCCATTTCATTAGTAAGGTGATCGATAAATATTACGGAGTTTTGACAGAAAAGGAAAACGAACTTATTGTTATGTGTTTTCAACAAGGGTTTCGTTCCGCTAAATTATTTGCGCAAATAAAGTTTGTCTATTTTTAGATTACAGGTAATAATTTGACACTACGCATTAACCTGTGTAGTGATTTTGATTTTACGATAAATGTATGAATGAACGATAATTTTATGAATGAACAAGAGCACCTGACCTCTTAAAGAAACACAAATTAAACATAAAAAACCGTATTTATTAGGAGATAATTCAGTTAAATTTTCAATACTAAATCAACAACTGAAATGAATCCATATTTTGTTGAAACTTCGTACGAACGGCGGAAAACGGAATCGCATTTATGGTCATTTATAAAAATGTACTTTTTTTCACTCGGACTTCTATGTTATTTGATAGTCAAACGGTTGACCCTTTAAATACAAAAATACATCTACAAGAACATATTCTGAAACTTCTTAAATCCACTAACTTTTTTTTTAAGTTTCAAGCTATGTATTGCATTAGAAAACATACATAGGTGTTAAAGAATGACTGACCAGGAGCCTGTTTAACAAAATACTATGGCTTGATCTGGGCGGAGTCTCTGATCTGGGTCACAAAGATGGCCATACGCGACGGCATAAAAGCAATTGCTTTAAAAATCGTTTCAGGTCCGGAAAAATTTGTTTCAGGTCTGGAAAAATTCGTTTCCGGTCCAACCAGATCCGTATTTTACTATAACCAAACAATCAAAATGGCTGCTACCAGCACAAATGTGATACAATTAAGGTTTAAAAATTGGGAGGATTATTCAATTAAAGCTTCTTTAAAGAGAATAAATGATTTTAGGGTACAGGACCCTAACCAAACATGACATTTAACCATCTGCAAATCTGACAGGGAGTGCAAAAAAAAAAAAAAAAAAAAAGAATCCCGACCTACCGACCCTGATTTTTTTGCCTTGGCAGCAGGAAACAGACATATATTTTTGTTTGGCCTTAGTAAGGGTTTTGTACTTTTCTATATGTTGAAATTACAAAAATGCAAGATGATTAAATGAGTTCTGATAGATGAGTCAATCATAATGATATTGTATTAGTACTTAATCAAACTAGTCCAAACTAATGACATTCATATAACTGCTCTAAATTAACGATATAACAAGACCTTCATCTGACAATGCATATTTACATAGACACGAGAAGTATTGGGAACTATATTTCAGTGTGTAGAGATTTAGTGGTCAACCTGGTTACATCTTAGTGGAAGAGGACAAGGCCTTAGAAAAGGACTTAATACAATCTTAACAAAATAAAAGAATTTGTAATAGTGAATGTATAACAATCATCTTTCATTTGTTCATCAAGTTGATCATGAATAATAAGAATAATTCATCAACACTTTCAAAATCATAACAAAAAAATTCAAGGGCAATTACTCCTATACCAGGATAATTGATGATTTTTCAATGTTGACTTATTTGTACATTTAGATCATATACTTTGTAGAACATACAAAAAAAATAAAGGGCAATTACTCCTATAATGGGATAATTGATGATTTTTCAATGTTGACTTATTTGTACATTTAGATCATATACTTTGTAGAACATACAAAAAAATAAAGGGCAATTACTCCTATAATGGGATAATTGATGATTTTTCAATGTTGACTTATTTGTACATTTAGATCATATACTTTGTAGAACAATTTTGCACTTTCAATGGCATTCTTAAACATGTTTTTCAAAACAATGTTATTAACTTACCAGCTATTTTTATGTTAAGACTGGCATCCAGCAATAAATTTTCTGCTTTTAAATCCCGATGCACAATTTGACGACTATGGCAATATGATACTGCTGCAATGATTTGTTTAAATTTCTTTCTTGCTTCTCTTTCATTCATTCTACCATGTGCCACCAAATGATCTGCAAAATTGTAAAAGCGGTCCTGATAAAAATTTGACCCATGGGACCTCAGACTGTACTTTCTATTAATAGTATTGGATGGTGATAAGTACTCTTACATTGAGTCCTTTGTATTTCTTAGATCGGTACGATGTGTCCTTTGTCTTCATTTTAGAGCTTTTTTTGGTAATTTTTACCTTTCTGATGAGTCAAGTCATTTCCAACTGATTTTAATGCTTTGTTCTAATTCCCCACTTTGCCAGTTTAGGGGAAGGTTGAGCCCTCATAAACATGTTAAACCCCACTACATTCTTAAAATACCTGTCCCAAGTCTGGGGACTTTAATTCAGTGAGTGTGAACATTAATTCAAGTCTGTCATATTTGTTCAATTGTTTTGTCAATAATCAGACTTCCACTTTTATCAATTGAATTTTACATTGTGTTATGTCAGTGCATTATTAAAACTAAATGTATGGTACAGGTTTTGCTCATTGTTGAAAGTCATACAGTGACCTAAAACTACTTACATCAACCTTTGTTGGACTATCATGGATATATAGTTGTCTCATCATAATCATATTACATCCCCTTACTTTAAATTTTCATGAGGTTGCCACTGTTGTTTTTTTTACTTTTTCTTCTTTTTGTATATCTCTGTGGTTTGAAAAGAACATTTAGTTTATGCCACATATACCATTTCCAAATTGATCCTTTTCAATTCCTTTTAAGAAAAAAAGTTAAAATTTCCCTATTTATGTATAGAAAATATTCTCATTGAATGTGACTAAGGTAGAAGGTCTAAGGCTCTTTAAAAAGATGTGTTGTGATATAAATTAACTCATCATAGAAACCAGGATTAAATTTTGTATTTACGCCAAGATGCATGTTTTGTCTACAAAAGACTCATTAGAGACAGTCGAATCCAAAAAAGTTAAAAAGGCCAACTATAGACTAGTACTAAGTTGAAGAGCATTGAGGACCAAAATTCCTTAAAGTTTGGCCAAATACAGCTAAGGTAATCTATTCCTGAGGTAGAAAAGCCTTTGTATATTAAAATTCAAAAGTTTTGTTAACAGGTAATTTATAAATATGACCATATCAATGATAATTCATGTCAGCACAACAGTGTTGTGCTACTGGAGCACAACAGTGTTGTGCTACTGGAATGGTGATGTCCTCGGGGAATTAAAACTCCACCAGCAGTGGCATCGACCAAGTGGTTGTAAATAAACTCATCATATAGATACCAGAATTATAATCACTAAACGATTAATTTGGTCATGTTAGTATATAATTGATCACTGTTTTCCTTACTTTACCGCCAGAGCTTAAGAATCAACACCATGCTTGAAGTCTTGCCCTGTAAAACGTTTCTAAGGAAAACATTGAAGGACAAAACTGTAGGTTCACACAAACATATAATCATGATAATATTGTGGACAAATTTATGAGTTAACAACACACCAATATATATGTATGACTTACCAAATATTTCACCACCACTGGCATATTCTGTTACTAAGTATAACATTCTCTCTGTTTCTATTACCTATGGAAATAAGAAAATAAGACTGTCAAAAAATCAAATTTTCTACTAAAAACAATGGTGCATATCTAATAATATTTATAATGGAGGAAGAAAGGCCTAAGAGCAAGAGTCATTATACACTCATGAAGAGTCTGACTCTGTATTGAAAGAAAAAGAAGAAACATATCAGCTGAAAATGTCAATGTCACATTTCAAAGAAGCAGTTTTATCCATAAAATGTTTAATTTTAATACTATGTTGACTGATTTCATAGCTCATGAGCTGGAAATTGTATGTCTAACATTCAAACTTTTTTTTTATAACCCCTGGTGCCTAAAGTAAACATGGGTCTTCCAGACTTAACTCATGTGGTAAGATGAATGCTGATGAGGGGAAGTTAGTTTATCTGTGCAAGTTGAAGCAAGTAAGTATCAGTAACGTGTAAATATTTAATCTGGTGTTCAGTACATGTATTGAAAAATATTTAGATTGATTGTTGGTTGCTTAAGGTCCAGCGGCAAATATTTCATGCATGTTCAGGACAAGACAATATCTAGAACCTTGCCATCTGTAAGTTCAAGAATCCTTGAAACACCAATCTGAGTGTATGTGACATGTTACAAGGCAGATCTCTAATTCTAAATGGCATTTCAAATTCCTGTTCATTAACCATGTTAACCCACTGACAGCAGAACATATCTAATTCATTGGAAGAGATCTAGAACCTTTGCCATCTGTAAGTTCCAGGATCATTGAAACATCGATCTGAGTGTATGTTACATGTTACAAGCCAGGTCTCTAATTCTAAATGGCATTTCAAATTCCTGTTTATTAACCATGTTAACCCACTGACGGGAGAACATACCTAATTTATTACTTTGTACTCATCCTGATAATTAAGGAGATATTTGCCACTTGATATTAAGCAAACAAAAATCAATCAATTTCTTCCCTCACATTTTTGTATGAACAATGATGAAGGACATTACATGGATAATCTATGATCATGATAAAGTTTTATGGCCATCAAATCAAGTGCAACTATCGACAAATGCTCCCAAATGAATCTTTTGTTTATTTTATCCACAAAGGATTTAATGCTTCAAATTATATATATTTGTAGCACATGTCATTTGCTAGTCATCATGTACACTCAAAATTGGATAAAAAAAATTAAAATTGAAATCTCAGTGAAAAAGGCTAAAATTCCTCAAATTTCTGCATGAAATAATCAATTAATCTTTTTAGAAATTAATCACCTGTAATATAATTCAGGAACATGACAAAAAGGAAGTTTATCCAAATGTGTTTTGTGCTTATAATTTTCCTTGCAAATATACATTTATTGGTGACAAAAAATCATTGCTGTCCAAGTTTGGCACTGACTGCAGTTTTCTCTATACAAATTTTATTAAAGCATATGCATCCTGGCCGTGGTACATGTACACAGGGAATTTTGCAATACCATCTTGTTTCTAGAAAGTATAGCATCACATATCTATAAAAAAATCTATCAGAAAATCATTTCAGATAGCATCACATTCGATGTAAAATAGCAATAATACTCTTTAACAAGTTAGAGAAACAAATTTAAACCAATAAGTATAACTAAAGTCTAGATTATTTTTTTTGCTTTAATACCGATTAAAAAATAGCAAGTAGATGTATTATTGCCAATGAGACAATTTTCCAGACCAAATGACACATATTCGTGTCAGATCTAGAATCATTTTTATGATATTATATTACTACTTATACATGCATTGGCAAATAAGAAAACTAGAGAAGCAATTTACACATACACGGTGTACATAACTAGCTTTTAAATAAAAGACCATTAGCCTCTGTAAAGTGTAAAGATATGTAATTTGTATAAATTTACACTTTCAGACAAAAAGTATGTGATAATCATGTCCACTCTACTGATAGACCATCAGCACAATGAACGTGTAAATACTAAGGTCTTGTCATTTAAAACCAGACAACAGATATGACATCAAATTCTACACTACATTTTAACTGTTAAGGGGCTTTAATTTAAACCTACAAGTTTTGAAAAAATCATATCAATACAAATGCATATACAATGTATTCTCTGAACTCAAAAGGAGTCCAATATTGTCCAAGTACATATGTAAATGTGTTTTTAAACAATATGTTTGCTTGTTTGAATGATTGTATCATTCATATATATATATATATTCATTTAAGGGACAGCAGAACTATGAAGCAGAGGCAATTTTCTAGGAACTGGTGTGTTGTAACTTGTAACAATACCAAACCGGACTGTAAGAAATCTGTGAGTGAGAAGAACCTGTTACCATGGTTACCTAAATCTAAACTGGTCCTTATGAAGAAAACAATTAAATTAACTGGTAATTAACCCATGCAATAAGCTTAAAACAGCTTTGTTATGCACATGACACATTTACTATTAAAGTCATTGACTCTAAACTATGAAAATCCATTTGCATGACCAGTAAATTGAGTTACATAAAATGTAACATGCTGCACTTGGTTTATTGAGAGGATGAAAATGTGAAATAGTTAACAATTGATACAGTGACATAATAAATTCACGAGACCCAATTGAAAGGATATATGACCTACTTCACCATTTCTTCGACTTGATCATGGAACAATATGTTTAAAATGTTTTACATGTTATGACCTATGCTGATATAAAAAAGAAGATGTGGTATGATATCTAATGAGACAACGCTCCACCAAAATGACACAGAAATTAACAACTATTGGTCACTGTACGGCTTTCAACAATAAGCAAAGCCCATACCGCATTATTAAGTCAGCTCTCATTCATTTTGAAATTTGTACTCTGATTATCACAAAGCCTATGTCCTAATAACTACTTCTACTGTAATCCTGTTACAGCAACCATGTTAACAGGAAAACAATTTGTAAATACACTGTAACAGTGTTTCTAACAATTGCAGCTGTATGGAATATATGTGTCTGTTGTTGTTAGCACAATTTCTCAATTAGTAACAAATTTTATGTGTAAAAACTCAATAATTAGGAGCTAAAAAAAAGGGTCTTCAAAAGTGAAAATTAAAGCCAGGATATGCCCAGCTTGCAGAATTCTTTAGCTTTTAACCCAGAACTTCTGGCACATGAAACCTTGCTAAAATAGGACACTTCTATGCCAAGTAACCAACTGCTTTGCTAGTTCAATAAGTTCTCCACCTAATATAATTATATAATTTTCCAGTTATATTAAAAGTCTTTTGAAGTTCTGACATTTATTTCTTTTTCTAAATTCTTATACCAGTATAAGGAGATGTAGAGTTGTTATTTATAAAAATATAACATTCACCCATCCAGTGTTCTCCCCAGAATTTTCAAATACAAATGTAGCACCATGGAAATTAACATAGCACTGGTTTTCCAAAAAAAATATAGAACAATGGCCACTATAAATTCTATTATAAAATCATCCAAGATACATTGTACATGTAGCACCATGGTAGAAAATATAGCACCAGGGTGACACAGTGCCTTATATTTAAGGCCCTAACAGTAACAGTGACTCAACAACAACACAGAGCAATAGTACAGGGATGTATTTGTTGGATGCATATATCTAAGAGATAACTGTATTGTATTTGAAGCTTTAAGGACGTCCATCGGTAGTTTTACTGTCGCAAATTTAGTTTACCTGGCATCCCTTCAGAATATAATAAAATTTGATAAAAAGAAAATTTTTAGATGCAACATGTGAGTTTTTTGTCGTATTACACATGTCAATACATTCAGCAATTCAAAATGTCGGCTTCCTTAGTTACAGACAAGGAGACAGAGAATTTTACGCTAATTGTCATCCAATCAGAATCATTGATACAAAATAATTGCATTAGAAATATAGTTTACGTATACCTGATAATTGGAATCATTTACATATGTACATGATGTAGTTTACCTGATAAAGTCTGATGATGTGAGGATGTTTCAACATTTTCATAATTTGTATTTCTCTGTAAATTTTCTTCATGTTATCATCGTCAAGCTGTGTTTTATCTATAATCTTAATGGCAACCTGCAAGTAAAACACAGCTACATTATATACAGATACAGATACATCAAGATCAAATCAAACAACTGCAAAAAGAAAGTTTTGTATAAGCCCATCATAATCATGATAAATGCCTGTTTAACATGGTGTTAACTTATTGTTACATTAAATAAGCCATTATATGTGGCAATACAGTTGCCTTGTATGACAATTGGGGAGTACATTATAAGAATACATTGAAGAACTAATCTTTTAGTTATAATTTCTATACAGTAAAACCTGTATAAACCGGCCGGCTACGGGACCATGAAAAAGGGCCGGTTTGGACAGTGAGCTGGTTTATTCAGGTTTCTGTTTTGACCGGAAGTTAATGACTTGTGACGTCCGACATTTTGCATGAAAAAATTCTCTCTGATTGTAAATTATATCTGATAAATTAAAATACTTTCACTTCGTTTTTCATTGTTTGCATTTGCATCATAATGCTCGCGTTGTTTGGATTGTAAGACGAGAGTTTCGATTTACTCCCATGATCAATAATTTGAAATGTTGGAATGGCCGATTAAAAAGCCAGAATATTATCAAACGTAATGTCATCACTTTCGAAACGTTGTCGTACAGTGTACAATATCCATTGATTGTTGTCATCCGGGTGTTTTTCATTATCAAGGTCATTTGTTTAGGGGTTCACAACAAGGAACCAAGGATTTCGAAATTACGATGTGAACTTTTTACTTCGCGATTTTAATTTGTTTATCCAAGTTAAAACGTAAGTTCAATCCGAGATATATATATTCGGTGTGTCTTTTCGTTTAATTGACACGTTTATAATGTTTTAATAAATAATACAGCTCACTACTGTACGATTGTAGGTTCACAGTTTGACACCTGACTAATTGATTATCACGAAAAGTTATATTGTATCAACAAATATGTTTTGATTGCATATCGATCATTGAAATTAATTAGACAAACCGGTTTTGACAGGTAATAATTAATGTAATTAAGAGTATTGGGACTTCATAATAAGACCGGAATTCGGAATACACAGGGTCCGGTTTACAAAGGGTACTTTAACAAAGACTTTGAATGGAAAAATATGGGACTTTCATTTTCGGCCGGAATGGACAGGAAACCGGTTTATTCAGGGTCCGGTTTAATCAGGTTTGACTGTTTTTAGTATGAAAAAAAATTGTCTTTATCATGAAGCTTTGCAGAGGACTTTCTAAAACTAGCAAAAAATTAATTTGTATAGATGACAACCGGTCTCCTCTGGCATAATTATGTCTTCATCATATGAATATCAGGCACAATATTTTTATTTTCTTAATATTTCTGGGGAATAATTATTGATGATTTATTGTTGGTTGATTTATGTCCAGTGGCAAATGTTTCATGCATGTTCAGGTTGAGAACAAGTTAATAGAGAGGCCTAGACCATCAAGGATGATGGTCTGGGAAATTTGGACTGCCACTTGAAAATGAGAATATAGTGAATAGACACAGAAATTTTGCCCTGCAACAGGCCACCTAGGGACCCCTCATGGAGTTGTTGCAAAAGTTTTTAACGTGCAATGAGCTTGGCACTCTCTTCACATGATGCATCCAAATTAAACTTCACCATTCTGACTGGATGTGGCTGCAAATTTGTACATCCTGCAGAGCCAAACAGACCCCCAACTTTGACAACTGTTTTACTACTGGGTGGAAGAAGACCAAGTTACTATATTTCTTAGGGGTGTAAGGGTTGGTGCCTTTGCTCAATGTATATGGCTGCACCTCTCTCCAAAGATTAGGGGGAGGGTTTGGCACCCACTTACATGTTTTACCCTGCCACATTCTGTACGTGCCTGTGCCAAGTTAGGAGCCTGTTATTCAGTAGTTATCATTTGTTGCTGTGTTATATATTTGTATTTCGTTCATTATCTTGTACATAAATTAGGCTGTTAGTCTTCTCATTTGAATTGTTTTACATGTTATTTCGGGGATTTCTATAGCTGACTATGTGATATGGGCTTTGTTCATTGTATAAGGATGTAAGGTGACCGTGACCTATACATGTACATGCATTTGTTAATTTTTGTGTCATTTGGTATCTTATGAAGAGTTGTCTCATTAGCAATCATACCACATCTTCTTTTTTATTTGTCAAAGTATATATACAAAAGTATGCACATTACTAATAATATCCTGTTTAGCAAAGAGATATATTTGAATTCCTTTCGTCCAACTTTGGAATCTGAATAAATCTGCTGGTCAATTTACTCAGCCCGTTGGGGTCAAGTTGTCTTTGAACAATTGATCATGAAGATCTACTGCAGTGATCACTAGCCAGAAAAATTATACTGATATTGAGAGCTTGATCCTACACTTTTTACAGGTGTGTCCAACTCTGATCTTAATTGAATAAAATAGCCAGTGGTACATGCACATGAAGCTTGTAGTGTCTAGTTACGTTGGCTTCTTTCTTGATTAAAAAGGACACTCACAGTCATGTCATGATAAGAGGACATGAGTGCTTAAAGTTGAAGTAAACAACAAAAATCCATCAGCTGGGGACAGGTAACAATACTTGTTAGGCAGTCAGGTTCCAAAACGGGTCCCAGAACTTGGTGAGAAATTTAATGACACTGCAGTTGTCATTCATTGAATAATATTTACAATAGAATGAAATAATTTCTGACAATACATGTACATGTACCACAAATAAAAACCTACAACAATTCTCAAATTTTAAGAAAAAATCAGGGGAAAAGATAATAAATTTTTGTTGAAAGTTTTTACCACTAATTCTCATGCTTCATATGCAGGGGTTAAGAAATTTTGTTATAGCTCACTAGCCCAGGGCTAATTGGTTGCAAGAGCCCAGGGCTAATTGGTTGCAAGATTTTACTAGCCCTGTTGGAAGAACTACTAGCCCAACAAAACTGACCTGCTAGCCCTAGTATGCCTTACAAATTCAGAGTGTGCTGCAATAACAGTGAATTCTATAAACGTAACAATTTTTATCCATTCACGGCATTGTACAGTAGATTTTTGCAAATTGGATATTCAAAACTTATATTAGCAAAAAAATATTCCATTAGCATATATATATTCAATTAATCGATAATTGAATCGATAATTGAATATTCACTGAAAATTCTGATATATTGAGTTTACCAAATCTGGGGATGATACACGTCTTGACCACTGATATACGTGTGTATGTAAAAGGATTGGAGGGGGGTTTATCAGATACAATAGCATCATCACATTTGTGTAAAAGAATTATCAGCACATGTTTCAAATTTATATCTGACAAAAGTTAGGTTTCTGCTGTCAAAAGGGATTCACATTTATATTGCAATAAATCAATCAGAAGGAGGTAAAATCAGGTTGCATTAGCAATGTACAATACCACCCCCTGTACTGACACATCGATATTGAAAGTACAAGATCCATCCAGAGTTATTTGTTCTATTTTAAAACTTGTACAAAATCAGTTCAAATTCTGGGAATCCAGGATGACGTAGTTGAATCTGATTGGATAAGATAGAAAAGTGATGATGGGATTTTCCCCTTTCAATTCTCAGATCCGGACATCCTGGCATTTACATTTGTCAGGAGGTGATGCCATCCGGAATCCTCTAGATTTTTCATCTATTTGAAGGGGATTACTGATTATTTATATTGCCGATAATTTTTTAACGAGAGGTTATAGTATGTTAAAAATCAAAATAGAGATATTATATAGTGTCTTTAACAGTATTAAAAGAGTAAAATTACTATATTCAACTGGTTACGATATATATCAATTAAATTAATTTGCAATAAGTCTATGGAAAATCTAGAGGAATCTTATCCGCATCACCTCTCAACATTGTTTACATAACAAAAATGCTAATCATTGATTGGTCAGTTACATGTTGTGATGTCACTGCAGATCTGAGAATTTTAGAAACGCCAAGAATTTTTTGTTACTAGTCCGTCGGGGCATTTTGGGTTACAAGTTTTGGTTGCCCGAGGTCTAAATGTTGTAGTCCCGGGCGTCGGGCTAGTAGATTTCTTAACCCCTGATATGACAAAGAAAATTTGATTTGGTGATAGAAAATATTCAGATTGTGAAAAAACACTACCCCTTGAACATCAACATGTTGAAACTTACATGGTCAATTTCCCTAAACTTGTGGTCTACATTGTTTAGGGAAATTAGCCTATTATACATGTATCAACATTTAATAGTTTCCATTCAAATCAATATGACATATATGTCTATGTCTTCTTCATACTGCAAAAAAATAAGACTACAACATGAACAATTGTTTCAGTTGTCAATCATAAGTAAACAATATTCTGTCTCGGCCCCATGGCATGTGGGTTGTCGACCTTTTTAGATTTTGAAGTCTTCGTGTTCTGGTTATAAAATATGTAATATCTTTGTTGTACTTCGTAGAGTTTTCTTTATAAATGCTAGGCTTATCAATTGTAAAATTCGCCAAATGACACTTAACAACGCATCAAAACGTGTTTATATGAACCTTCTCCAATGACTGACCAGTGATGTTATTCTAACTGTTTTATGTGTATCAATATATTGTTTACTGAGTAACGCCTTATCTTACCTTCGTTTTAGTGTACATATGAGTAGCCAATTTGACGACGGCGAAATTTCCTTTTCCAATGGTTCTATCAATTTCGTAACATCCTATTCTAACGATTCCCCCGTGGGGTTGCGACTTTCCCTTCACCGTCGCCATTTTGTTTACAATATAGATCCACGCATGCGTTAAGTCTCCAAAAGCAATACACAACGAACTTCTTCGGTTGAGTACACACCATTGACACACATTCAACACAAGTAGGTCATGACATCGAAACTTTAGCGACGAACTGCGGTTAAGAGTACATATTGAAATAAAAATGTAACTATCAAATCTTTTAAATAACATATGTGAGACATTTATAGTGTGTATGAAAAGAATTAGAATATATATATAATTGCAACTAAGAAGAAAGTGTGGACTCACACATATGTCTTGTTTAACGAGATCGAATTCATGTGTACGTGATCATAGGAATACTATATTTTAATATTCTAGTCCCAACTTTAAGTCTTGAACCAATATAAGGGTCTGAGACTTTGGGCACCCCATTATTTACCATTGTATTCTTTATTATTTGGACTTTTTTTTTCTTTTCAACACCTCCCTTGTTATCTAATCTGTTAATCCCATCCTTACCCCATAGATAAAAGGGCTTGCAACTTATATTGTTTTCAATATCACTGTACAGCTAAAAATACCTGTAATTTTCTGTGTTTGGGGACTATTTAACTCATATTAGGATTGCTCATTTATTTCTAATATAAAACCTATATGACATTAAAGATGAGTGGTTGTATGGTGTCTATATAGAAGTTTTACTTCCATAATTTTATATAAAATGGTTATTCAGATTTCCAAAGTTTGAAAATTTTAATTTTCAAATCAAAGTTTTCAAATCTTTTAATTTAGAAGATACAATTAATTATTTTTACTTGGTTGGATAGAGAGGAATTTTCAAAGGGTTGTGTAGAAGAGAGGCGAAAGATACCAAAGGGACATTCAAACTCATAAGTCAAAAATAAACTCACAACGCCATGGCTAAAGTGAAAAGGACAAACAGACAAACAATAGTACACAAAACACAACATGGAAAACTAAAGACTGAGCGACACGAACCCGTAGTGTATACTTTTATTCATTTTTAGCATGAAATCATTATTTTTTTTATTATTATTAAAAACGGTATTTCGAGCATCCAAATATAAAAGTACCCATTTATACTGTTGAAAAAGACGAAGATACGGAATTCGACTGCTTTTTGCAAAGTGTAGTCTTAGACCAAATACAAAGTATACTGATTACAGAAACTTTGGAGAACAGTGTCCAAAATACAGTTATCTTGTAATTACAGAATATCCCTTATTTTTAAAGTTAAAGAATCATGAGCGAAAAAATCAAAGCAAACAGAAATGAAGTACCACTAATCGATACCCTAATACATGATTGTCTAGGGGTCTACCAAAGCCGGCCTCCCATGTGGGATAACATCGCTGCGTTGAAGACCAATTGGTGACCTTGGCCTGTTTCTGCTCTTTGGCTGTGCTGTTATCTAACACATTCCCAGTTTCCATTATTATTAGCTTATTATTTTTTTTGTTCATTATTCCTTGTATTTGCTCTTGTACTTATTTGAGAGTACCCTGCTTGCACTGAAGTACTGAAGTGCCTGGATGTATTAGTCTACCAACATATACTTTTGTACCATTACATTTGGTGTGGAGTTTGTTGTTCGGTCTTGCCGGACTACCGTGAAATACAAATTTAAAGAGCAAAATATTTCTTCTTGATTTCATATAGTCGAAACGCCATCTTAACTGGCTATATATTACTATAAACAAATGTCTTTGATATTACTGGTAAATCATATTAAGTCAACGCTTTCGTTAACACAAGATACTTATAACCTTTAATAAATTCTTCCAAATACACAGACTTGGTTTAGAAGTTACCTAAAGGCTTCAAACCGAAAAGCACATTCTTAATTTTACGGTGATGTTGTTTACCGAGCCAATAACTTTAGATATAAGCCGGGTTAACTAATCGATCCTTTAAATTAACTTATTTTACAATGTTACCAATTCAATACTGTAAGTATATCTTTGAATATCGTTTTATCGGTACAAATATTGTTTTGGTTATCAGTAAAAAAAGAAACTAAAAAAAACCTAACATATTCACAGTATTTTGGCATTGGATAAGGTCATGTTTTTGGTTAATGACGTGTTTCAACTTTGCACTAAATCCATTGGATGGTGGGTGTGTACTGTTTGATATTTTAATCTACGTAAGTTACATGTTTTATTACGGTTGTTATTTTTGCTTTGTACTAGTTGTCAGTAACTGCGAGTATTCTCAGAATTGTACTTTGTGTCATTTTTTTTCTGTGATTAGTACCTTTACTTGTACAGTGTGTCGATCTGATGAGTTAAGCTCATTTCAACTGATTTTTATAGTCCTTTTTTAGATTCAATTATTGTAATAAATCCTGAAGGTTTGAAAAATGTATCTACATTGCAGTTCTAGACATTATGTGCTTAATACATATCTCATGATTCTTGAAAATATTATAAGCAAACTGACAATTCCATGGAAAAAAATAAAACAAAAAACGACAAAGAGTAAAAGAAAAGTACACAAAGTACAACATAGAAAACCAAAGACTAAGCAACCCTATCAAAAACCGGAGATGCTCTCTTTTGCTCCGGATGGGTAAGCAGATTTTGCTTACAATGTCATCACGTTTAAACCCGGTTAAAATCATATAAGGTACAGTTAATTAGTTAGACCCTCGTGTATCATTTTAAACTAACATGTGGGCCAAACTTATTGATCTGTATTGATATAATGCCCCTTACAGAGGATAACAGGAAATACCATAAAGAATATTCAAACTTAAAAGGGGAAGAAAATTATTTAGCGATATGAATGAATTTTCTTGATCAGCTAGTTTCAGTACATGACCAGCTCATAGATATAAGAATTGATATGAAAGCGAATGAGACAACTCTCCATTCATTTCACAATTTTTAATAGTAAAACATTCAAGTTAGGTAAAAGTACGGTCCTGGCTAACACAAAACAGCAAGCTATAAAGGGCCCCAAAAATGACTAGTGTAAAACCATTCAAACAGGAAAACCAACAGTCTAATCTATATAAAAAAAAAAACGAGAAACATTTATGTACCACATCAACATACGACAACCACTAAACATCAGGTTCCTGACTTAGGACAGGTGCAAACAAATGAAGCGGGTAGTAACGTTTTAATATGTACCAAACTTCACCCTTATCTAAAACAATATTGTAATATCACAACATAGAAAGACACAATATAAAATATCAATTGAAATGGCTTCACTCAATCAAAAGACATATTAACAGAAGTGAACATACACTGAACGAGTAAATCGAAGAACACACATTGAGGATATAAGAACTGTTGTCTGTAATTCAAACAATTGTTTA
The DNA here is from genome assembly GCF_965363235.1 of Mytilus galloprovincialis. Classification (NCBI taxonomy): domain Eukaryota; kingdom Metazoa; phylum Mollusca; class Bivalvia; order Mytilida; family Mytilidae; genus Mytilus; species Mytilus galloprovincialis. The sequence goes on along the minus strand of NC_134843.1, from coordinate 5,522,887 downwards.
CTGTGATAATGTGTAACGTGTAACCAGGCGTTTATATCTTAAACGAACGTTCCAGTAAATACTTGGATCGAAGTTGTCCACAAACAATATGTCAATACCAAAACCTATAACTACCTATGCTATGCACAATGAACCAAAATATATACACTAGCTCCTTGCCGATACAAAGTAACAATGAACAATAAAACAATTATACATATACAAATATAATTATAACACAGCCTGTCCTCCTATTAGAACAATCTGTCCTATACAACAGTGCGTCTGGTACAGTATGTTACTACCAGACAGTGCGGGCTGGTACAACTTGTCCTCCGAGTAGGACAGTCTGTCACTACCAGTCAGTGTGGCTGATACAACTTGTCCTCCGAGCGGGACAGTCTGTAACTAACAAGCAATGCAGACTGTTGCAGTCTGTCCTCCCAGTGGGACAATCTGCTCTACCGACTTTCAATGTTAGACCAACTTGTACCCTGTACAAGTTGTCCCCAGTACAAGTTGTCCTCCTATCAATCTTACATCTATGTCACGTACTCTCTATTGTAAGCCAGTCTTCTTCTGTAAGAACATCGATAGAGCCCGATTATATATGGAAGTGTTTAACGACCTTGACTGGCTATACAGCCCTCGCACGGTCGGTAGAGCCCGATTTGTTTTCCTTACCCACTTATATACTCGAGGGCGAATTCACTATTTACTGGATAGGGGTGTTCTCTAAATATTCCCGATACCAAACACAAGAGTACCTCTCAAACACCCCCATACCAATGGACCCAACCACTGACTCTGCCGCCAAACGTCTAAATCCACACAACGCTTCCTTCTGCATGAAATATACATATGTACAACAAAATTCTTCTTGTTTGTTACCTTAACAACCAATAAACATTACATAGCCCACGTCCCAATCTACATGCGTCCCGCATGATTTATTTACAATTACAAAACAAAATACACAAACTGAAATTCACTCCACTACGTAATAGGCCATCCAGGCTGGTCTTTTTCTTTCACGGCGACCACTTTCTTCTTCTAATCCTATTCTGTCATCCTGATCTATTACATTATCCAATACATCAATTTTACGTAGTTCTGTCACTTGGGGATTATCAATGCCTTCATACATTTCCCCTCTCAATACCTGCTTGTGCTTGAGTTTTATCCTATCCACATGAATGATCTGCGGGGTCCCTCGGATACCACAGTCAACCTTATATGTAAGGTTACCACTTTTCTCTAAAATTGTGAAAGGTCCTCTCCAAAAACAAGTCAGTTTTGGAGATTTTCCCGTTTTCCTTACAGGGAAGTATACATATACTTGATCTCCAGATACAAAACTTTCATATCATAATTTGAGATCATGATACCTCTTTTGTTTCCTCATTTCTCCGGGCATTTTTTGCCTAACAAAAGAATGTGCATCCTCTAATCTTTCTTTTAGTTCCCAAGCCCATTTATGTTGTGGTATACCTTTAATAGATGGCGGCATCTCATACAATATATCTAACGGAGTTGTATTTTCCCTACCGAACATGAGACGGTTTGGAGTCTGTCCAGTTGTGTGATGTTCGGAAGCCCTATACGCCATCATAACAAAGGGGATATTTTTATCCCAATCTCTTTGATGTTCTTGGACATATGCACTATAAGCATTGTCACTGATGTCTTGTTGAATCTTTTTACCATACCATCCGATTAAGGATGATGTATGGTGTAGTCCTGGTTTTCTTGATATCAAGTACTTTACAGACCACTTGAAACAACCTACTTTCATATTGTCGTCCCTGGTCAGAGTGAATCGAGGACGGGACACCGAATCGAACTATAACCTCCTCTACAATTATTTTGACAACAGTACTTGCTTCCATATTGGACATAGGGAATGACTCTGTCCATTTAGTATAGTAGTCTGAAACAACTAAAATATACCGATTGCCATTTTCAGTTTCTGGAAGTTCCCCCAAGAATATCAGTAGCTAATCTTTCCATAGGACTACTTGTCTCTTCAATGGCCATTGGAGCACGTTTCTTTTTCATTAGGGTTTTCCTCATAGCACACTTATCGCAACCAGCGACACATGATCTAACGTCAGCTTGCAACCCTGGCCAATAGTAAGACTGGCGTATTTTCTCTGAAGTTTTACGCATACCTAAGTGGCCTGCATACTTTGCATCATGACAGTAGTGTAAAACCTGTTTTCGTTCAGACAATGGAATTACAGCTTGCAATTTCGCAACTTTCCGTTCGTTGTCGTAAAAGTGTCTGAATAACAAATCGTCATGAAGTTCTTAACTATTTTAATAAAAACTGACTCCATAATGACCTTATAAAGAAACATTTACCAGATACCTCATTGTATAGTGGCTTTTGACCATCTGTCAGTCACTGCTTAACTAGTTTAAGGTCTGGGTCGTTTGATTGTATATCTGTCAACGACCAGTCTGTATCATGGTCGGACATCTGACTAGTAACTATTTTAACCTGACTTTCTTCAGTCTTGTGAAAAACATTGCTCGTTTTTGACTGCCAGTCTAACGTATATCCACATTGTTTACAGGGAATACGACTCAGTGCGTCAGCATTCCTGTGTTGGGTACCTAGTCGGTGTTGATTGTGAATATCATAAGCACTCAGTGTCTCAATCCATCTAGTCACTTGACCTTCTGGGTTTTTTAGTTGATCAACCACCGGAGTGAGCTATGATCCGTTCTGATCGTAAATTTTCTCCCATATAAATATTTTTTGAAATAGTCACAAAGTATACCACAGCTAGCAACTCTTTGCGCGTCACGCAATATCTACGCTCGGATTTAGACAATGAGCGACTGGCATATGCTATAACCTTTTCCTTACCGTCTTCATGACGTTGTGATAAGACACCCCTAATGCGACATTACTAGCATCTATATCTAAGATGAACTCTTTGTTAAAATCAGAATGTGTTAACATTGGGGCGTTTGTCAACTTTTTTTAAGTAGATCAAATGCATGCTGACTATCAGATATCCATTCAAACCTTATGCCTTTTTCAGTCAAAAGATGCAGACATTTAGCAATTGAGGCAAAGTTTTTAATGAACTTTCTATAATAGCTGCACAGACCTAAAAATGAACGAACTTCAATAGGGTTTGTTGGAATAGGCCAATTTTGTACAACTTTAATTTTCTCAGGATCAGTGGCTATTCCATCTTTTGAAATTATATGCATTATATAACGAACCATAGTAACACACAAGTTACACTTTTAAGCCTTTAGCTTCAAGCCTGCTGATTTTAATCTGTCAAAAACTGTTCTTAAATTAACCAACATATCGTCTAATGTCTTGCCAAAAACAATAATGTCATGTAGACGTGCTAGACATACCTCCCATTGGAGCCCTGCTAGAACAGTTTCCATTTTTTCTAGTCGCAAATGCCGTCTAATATTTGTCTTTCTCGACCAGTTCAACTTGCCAATATCCAGAACAACAGTCAAGAGTACTAAACCAGCTGTTGCCTGCAAGATGGTCAAGTGGTTCATCTATTGTAGGCAGTGGATATGTGTCTTTATTGATAGTCACGCTATTCAGTTTCCTGTAAATAAACTCATCATAGATACCAGGACTAAATTTAGTATATACACCAGACGCGCGTTTCGTCTACAAAAGACTAATCAGTGACGATCGAATCCAAAAAAGTTTAAAAGGCCAAATAAAGTACGAAGTTGAAGAGCATTGAGGACCAAAATTCTTAAAAGTTTTGCCAAATACAGCTAAGGTAATCATGCCTCAGGTAGAAAATCTTTAGTATTTCAAAAATCCAAAAATTTGTAAACAGTAAATTTATAAATATAACCATATCAATGACAATTCATGTCAGCAAAAAAAGTGCTGTCTACTGGGCTTGTGATACCCTCGGGGAAATAAATCTCCACCAGCAGTGAGATCGACCCAGTGGTTGTAAATAAACTCATCATAGATACCAGGACTAAATTTAGTATATACGCCAGACGCGCATCCACACAAAAACGGTACGTGTCGTTCATTTTCTTGACCAAAACTCTACCTGCAGCCCATGGGCTGTGTGAAGGCTCTATAACTCTATTCTCTAACATTTTATCTATATTGTCATTAACAACCTTCGATAAATGAAAAGGTGAACGGCGAGGAGGTTCTTTGAAAGGCCTAACATTACCAGTTTCTATTTCATGTTTGACTAAACTAGTCTTACCTAGGTCTGAATCTGTTCCAGCAAACAGACTTTCATATTCCTGCACTAAACGTTTGACCTTCTGTTTTTCTTACCTCAATAATTTGTCAGATGTTCTGTTCAAAAGATCATGCAAGTCTGACCTCAACCCCTTTTTATTTTGTCCATCATTCTGAAAAGGCAAGGATTTTGCTACGTGGCTGATTTCTCACATCTGTGCAATAGTTGTGCCCGGAAATATAGCCTTAGCCTCGTTCTCTACGTTCATGAGTCTGACTGGTATACTGTCATTTGATTTTACTAAGGAACGTGCCGTCAAAATGTAATCTTTCCCTTTACTTTCACTTGCTTCTACTAAAACTTATTTTTTTTGGCAATGTCTGACCTTCGGACAAGCAAACTTTCGCAGAAACAACGATCTCTGATCGAGCTGGTATCGTAACAGATTCTGTAGAAACCACCCTGAAACATCCTAATTTACCTTGAAAAATTAAAGGAACACTTACTAGGTTATCGATGTTAAATATGTTTTCAGACACATCAACCAGACACTTGTTTTTCTTCATGAAGTCTAAACCCAGAATGCCATCTACTTGTAGCTCAGTTACAACGGCCTCTGGAAGTAAACCTTTCTGTACCAAAATTTAGTTTAAAATTGCCTTTACCTCTAAGGTTCAAATAGTTTCCACATGCGGACTTAATTTGTGACTTAGTAGCACTCAGATGTGGCCTATACAAGTCAGGAATAAGATCGTACACTTTGTTAGAAACAAGAGTTAATGTAGCTCCAGTATCCACTACAAACTTGACAAGTATATCATGAATAAGTAACTCGACATACATTCCTGCATCCTCTGTGTCCTGACCGATCCGTCCGTATCAGGTCCTTTCGTATATCCTCCCAGAGCATTTTGTTTCTTAATACTGATGTGACAATTTCTTGCAAAGTGTCCTATTTCACAACTAAAACAAGGACCACCCCTTTTCTGTTGCTTTGAGTGTTATAGGTCTTCCCACGTGGTTGGAACTTCTTTTTAGAATTTAAATCATTAAGCGTCATCATGTCTTTCGTTAAAGATTGTAAATTATTCTCCATTGTCTGCATCCATGTCGCAATATTCTCCATTGATACAACGGTATCCGGACTATTAGATGCTTCTGTGCGTTCGTCACTCGTAGTCTGTCGTAAGTGACCCATGCTTTTCATTGTTCTACTCTCAGCTTTGTTGTAAGCTTCAAGCTCAACTGCCAATCGTATAGTATCATTGAGACCTTTAGGACGGGACTGTTTAATTCTATGTCTCATTTCAGAGTCTACTAATGCGTTAAAAAATTGTTCCTTGGCAAGCGTGTCTCTTAATTTTAATGGGGCAGTAGGCCATGCCAGATTAGACAGTAGTCTAACTGACTGTCCTAACTCAGGTAGAGTTTCACTTGCTTTCTGGCGTCGTTCTTTGAATTGAACGCGATAAAGTTCCGTTTGACTGGATGGAGCAAAGCGTTCCTCCAGTGCAAATACTAGGTATGTAAATATCTGTCTCTTTTCCTTTGGTAAATCACCAAGGACTGCTTGGGCCTCTCCAATCAGTGACACGGTCAAGTACAAACCTTTTTGATGTTCAGACCACATATTAACAAGGGTGCACATCTCAAAGTGTGATAAATAATCCATCCAAGGAGTAAGGCCATCATATTTTGAAGGTTTGATTTTAACAACATTTGATCCAGAGCTTACAGTATGAGCAGTGCTTCGATTTTTTGTTGATTCCTGCTTCGGATTTATATTTTGAATTTTGTCTTGCCCTATGGATTTTCTATTATTTACCTGAGGATTTGTCATGATATCCCTATCTGGCAAAGGTATCAACCACGGCTAATCCTACAGGTGTTGATATCATAGAGACGGCCCTGTCGTCACTACGCCTGAACCATGTTCTTTGTTTTCAACAACTTTTGGACGTACACCCTGACCTCTAGGTGTAGAAGATATAAAACCTTGTCCATATTGTATTGTGCTTTCGCTAAGAGACTGTATTTGTCTACTTTTTTCAGCAATCTGATCGTCAATATTTGACATATTTATTGCAGAAAAGTGTAATCAGAGACATATATACACATGTATATATGTCTCTGGTGTAATCAAAATGAAACAATTTATATTAAATAATACACTCGTGTTACAACTCAGCCGTGACTAACAACTATGCCTCACGGTTCAATCACTGATATCTTTGACGTAAACACTAATGTCAACTGACAATAAATTAAATGACAATCAATCAATAAATCAAATAGTATATAGACAACTTGAATCCCAACCGCTAGCCACCAAATATGTAACGTGTAACCAGGCGTTTACATCTTAAACGAACATTCCAGTAAATACTTGGATCCAAGTTGTCCACAAACAATATGTCAATACCATTAGACAATATACGTATAGTGTCTTGAAATATGTAATTTATTTGTATGAGGCTTAGAAACGGGGAAAATGCGAGGTTCTACCGAGCATTTTCCCGTTTCGTGCCGAATACAAATAAATGTCATATTTCAAGACACTATACGTATATTGTTTTTATACTGAAATCGATAAAAAAATTAAAAAAAATAAAAAAATATGTAACAAATATTGTTAAAAAAAAGTGTTTTGGAATTTCCCTCTTGGGGGTACCGTTTTGGGATATTTCCCTATGAGCGTAGTCCAGACGGTAAGACATTGAAATTTTAAGAAATAAGAAAAGGAAAATGAACTTAAATAATAACATTTGATACACATGGTATATAAATTAACAATTTGAAGATATAACAAGTTTAAATACATAAAAGTTTGACCATTGTTACTACACGTTGTCATGGTTGTGACGTGACGTTGTTGATGAAATACAGTAGTTCCGGTTAGTAGGCGGGGCTTATAGGTTAGTTGAGGTTATTGACGTATAAAGCTAACGTTTATACGTATAGCTTTATCTTTATAGTAAAGTAGCTGATTGCAGTATAAAAAACTATAACTATCTATGCTTTGCACAATGAACCAAAATATATACACTAGCTCATTGCCGATACAAAGTAACAATGAACAACAAAACAATTATATATATATACAAATATAATTATAACACAGCCTGTCCTCCTATTAGAACAATCTGTCCTATACGAAAGTGCGGGCTGGTACAGTATGTTACTACCAGACAGTGCGGGCTGGTACAACTTGTCCTCCGAGTAGGACAGTCTGTCACTACCAGTCGGTGTGGCTGATACAACTTGTCCTCCGAGCGGGACAGTCTGTAACTAACAAACAATGCGGACTGTTGCAGTCTGTCCTCCGAGTGGGACAATCTGCTCTACCGACTTTCCATGTTAGACCAACTTTTACCTTGTCCCCAGTACAAGTTGTCCTATCAATCTTACATCTATGTAGAGTACTCTCTTGTAAGACAGTATTCTTCTGTAAGAACATCGACAGAACCCGATTTGTATTCTTCACCCTCTTATATACTCTAGGGCGAATTCACTATTTACTGGATAGGGGTGTTCTCTAAATGTTCCCGATACCGAACACAAGAGTACCTCTCAAACATCCCCATACCAATGGACCCAACCACTGACTCTCCCGTCAAACGTCTAAATCCACACAACGCTTTCTTCTGCATGAAATATACGTATGTAAAACAAGATTCTTCTTGTTTGTTACTTTAACAACCAATAAACATTACAATAACAATATAGCAATTTTAACAAGAGTGCACACGCTGAAATGTCTCGCCTTCTATACTTATCAATGATATTATGTAGATAGTCCTAAGTATAAAGCTAAGCTTTATTACAACTGTCACATAAACTTAACATTAACCAAGATAACTAAACAAAGACCAATGAACCATGAAAATGAGGTCAAGATCAGATGAACCATGCCAGGCAGACATGTACAGCTAACAATGCTTCTATACAACATATATAGTTGATCCATTACTTATAGTTTAAGAAAAATAGACCAAAAAACAAAAACTTAACACTGTGCTATGAACCGTGAAAATGAGGTCATGGTCAAATAAAACCTGGGCGACTGACATAAAGATCATAAAATATTTCCATACACCAAATATAGTTGACCTAATATGGCATATAGTATTAGATAAAAAGACCAAAACTCAAAACTTAACTTTGACCACTGAACCATGAAAATGAGGTCAAGGTCACATGATATCTGCCTGCTAGACATGTACACCTTACAATCATTCCATACAACAAATATAGTAGACCTATTGCATATGGTATGAGAAAAACAGACCAAAACACAAAAATTTCACTATAACCAATGAACCATGAAAATGAGGTCAAGGTCAGATGACACCTGCCAGTTGGACATGTACACCTTACAGTCCTTCCATACACCGAATATACTAGCCATATTGCTTATAGTATCTGAGATATGGACTTGACCACCAAAACTTAACCTTGTTCACTGATCCATGAAATGAGGTCGAGGTCAAGTGAACATTGTCTGACAGACATGAGCACCTTGCAAGGTACGCACATATCAAATATAGTTATCCTATTACTTATAATAAGAGAGAATTTAACATTACAAATAATTTGAACTTTTTTTTCAAGTGGTCACTGAACCATGAAAATGAGGTCAAGGACATTGGACATGTAACTGATGGGCGCCGCCGCCGGATCACTATCCCTATGTCGAGCTTTCTGCAACAAAAGTTGCAGGCTCGACAAAAATGGTGCACAAAATCCAGTTCTTTCCTGTTACCAAAGTGAATCAATTTTAAAAAGTTTCTAACTGGAATACGGAATAAGTTTAAGACACTATTTGTGGTTACTTATATATCCTGCAATAGTTTATCAAATGCCAATTATTGATTTTAGCAACAGGACAACGGTAACAGGACAGAATTGGTAACAGAAAGGATTTTTCTCTCAAATATGCTTTATTTTATAGTTTCAGAAAAATACATCATTTCAGATTGGTCACAATTGGGAGATAACAGCAAACAATGTCATTTATCCTTTAAAACTGTATTAGCAAGATGAAAAATCTTCCTAGGTAATGAAAAATTCTAAAATAAATTCCTTTCTGTTACTATCTACTATACTAGAATTGCACAATGTTCTCTGCTGTTATCAAAAGCAAAAAACCTATTTTTTCATTAAATATACTGTATATTATTTTAAAATTTATTTGATATGGTGATGATAACTTATATTAAATGAAATGGTTGGCATATAGTAGATTAACTTTTTGATTCATCAGTGAAATGGTCTTGAACATCCTTCCTGTTACTGATTATTGTTATGCTGTTACTTTTTATCAGGTAACATGACAGAACGTAACAGAAAGGAATTACGCAGTACTCTTTGTTCATTTACTCGAATTGTGTAGAAGTTAACTTCCATCTACATATCAAATTGATTAGATACTATAAAACACATTTACTGTTATAGTGCTGACAATGAAATATTCTCAGAAGATACACAAAAAAAGGCTGTAACAGGATAGAACAACACAATTATTTTTCTCAAAATTCTGATCTTTGGGGAGTTCAGATTTTTCAAACTGGCTGCTATTCACATCTATACATATGGAGTCATACACTCAGGAAATGATGCTCTTCACGTTGCATTACAAGAAATACAATTTTGGTCTTTCAAACGTGTCCACAGGTAGAACTAACTGGTAACTAACAGGAGGGAAATTACCCCTGGGGACAACATTTAAAAGACCCTTAAAAATGCAAAATTTTCTTACATGCTTTAGTTATAACAAAATCAGACCAGTAATGGAATAGTTTTTTTTTATATAATCTATCAGATTTGTGAAAATCGGAAGGCTGTTTACATAATTTATATTCTTTGAATGATTTAATTTTCAGGAAAAAAACAGGGGACAACATGATTTTTTTGGGGGGATGACCATTTAAATTATAATATTTTATTAGAAGAAATATTAAAAAGAATGTTTAATTGGGTGCAGTTGGTGCATTATATACTCTAGTTAATACTGAAACTTAAAATTTCCCAAAGAGATACCCGAATAAAAAAATAATTGCTGGTGAAAAACGGGACATGGAAATTAGACTTTTTCAGATATTGTCTCAAATACAAAATCAATAAAATAAGGGGCGAGATGTTTAACAATTTTAGAAAGAAAGTATATCCGGCATGTTTCATATGACCTTGACCTCATTTTCATTTGTCAATTTTTATACATGTATGTCAATGCTTTGCCTGTAACAGGCTGTTCTTTTTATAAGCTATAAGCAAGAGATCAATACATTGATGATTTATTTTAAAAATTACAAACTGAACATGTTTGTCTGGCAGGAGTTATCTGACCATGACCCTGTTGTCCTGGATCTTGAAAAAAGTGAAGTTTATGTGAAACTTTTTGTAAAATCATTCTCTTAAAGTCTTTCAGCATATAAAATCTGTCATGGATAGGAAAGCAGCCAATGCATTTCCGTGCACACTATTGTTAATCCATTAGAAAAAATATTTAAAATAATTTATCTCAGCAGTTTTTCAGTTCTGTGTTAAATTATGTTTTATTCTAGAGAGACCCCAAATTATCTCCATGGAAATAAGATGTGCAAATGATCATACTAGTATAACTACCAAAAAATAATTAATATTACAATGTGAATTAAGTAGTGGTTCCTCTTAAACTGATCTAAAGGTAATTACAAACTTTAACAAATTGTTTACCCAACCACTACTGCCGTCAATACGTTTGACAAAACTTTGAATTTTAAAAAAAAATAAGGATTTTCTTATCCCAGGCATAGATTACCTTAGCATTATTTTGCACAACTTTTTGGAATTTGGATCCTAATGCTCTTCAACTTTGTACTTGTTTGGCTTTATAAATATTTTGATATAAGCGTCACTGATGAGTCTTATGTAGACGAAACGCGCGTCTGGCGTACTAAATTATAATCCTGGTACCTTTGATAACTATTAGGCAGCATACAACCTGACAAAAAGATACACAAAGATATCACCACTGCTGTCAATAGGTTAAGGTACGGTATACAAAACCTGACAAAAGCAGAGCAAGATGTCACCACTGCTGTCAAAACGTTTAGGTAATACAAAACCTGACAAAAGCAGAGCAGTCACAACTGCTGTCAAAACGTTTAGGTAATACAAAACCTGACAAAAGATGGACAAGATGTCACCACTGCTGTCAATACGTTTAGGTTATACAAAACCTGACAAAAGATGGACAAGATGTCACCACTGATATCTATACGTTCAGGTTATACAAAACCTGACAAAAGCAGAGCAAGATGTCACCACTGCTGTCAATACGTTTAGGTAATACAAAACCTGACACAAGATGGACAAGATGTCACCACTGCTGTCAATACGTTTAGGTTATACAAAACCTGACAAAAGATGGACAAGATGTCACCACTGATGTCAATACGTTTAGGTTATACAAAACCTGACAAAAGATGGACAAGATGTCACCACTGATGTCTATACGTTTAGGTTATACAAAACCTGACAAAGGCAGAGCAAGATGTCACCACTGCTGTCAATACGTTTAGGTAATACAAAACCTGACAAAAGATGGACAAGATGTCACCACTGCTGTCAATACGTTTAGGTTATACAAAACCTGACAAAAGATGGAAAAGATGTCACCACTGTTGTCAATACGTTTAGGTTATACAAAACCTGAAACTAGAGGCTCTCAAGAGCCTGTGTCGCTCACCTTGGTCTATGTGCATATTAAACAATGGACACAGATAAATTCATGACAAAATTGTGTTTTGGTGATCATGATGTGTTTGTAGATCTTACTTTACTGGACATTCTTCTTGCTACAGTTATCTCTATCTATAATGAACTTGGCCCAGTAATTACAGTGGAAAATATATTCTACAAATTTACAAAAATTTACAAAAACTTATGAAAATTGTTAAAAAATGACTATAAAGGGCAATAACTTCTTAAGGGGTAACTTGAAAATTTTGGTCATGTTGACTTATTTGTAGATCTTACTTTGATGAACATTATTGCAGTTTACAGTTTATCTCTATCTATTATAATATTCAAGATAATAACCAAAAACTGCAAAATTTCCTTAAAATTACTAATTCTGGGGCAGCAACCCAACAACAGGGTCTGTTTTGTCTGAAAATTTCAGGGCAGATAGATCTTGACCTGATAATCAATTTATCCCTTGTCAGATTTGCTCTAAATACTTTATTTCAGAGATATAAGCCAAAATCTACATTTTACCCCTATGTTCTATTTTTAGCCATGGCGGCCATTTTGGTTGGTTGGCAGGGTCACGCCACACATTTTTAAAACTAGATACCCCAATGATAATTTTGGCCAAGTTTGGATTAATTTGGCCCAGTAGTTTCAGAGAAAAGGATTTTTGTAAAAGATAACTAAGATTTACGAAAAATGGTTAAAAATTGACTATAAAGGCAATAACTCCTAAAGGGGTCAACTGACCATTTCGGTCATGTTGACCTTTTTGTAAATCTTACTTTGCTGAACATTATTGCTGTTTACAGTTTTTCTGTATCTATAATAATATTCAAGATAATAACCAAAAACAGTAAAATTTCCTTAAAATTGTCAATTTAGGGGCAGCAACCCAACAACTGGTTGTCCGATTCATCTGAAAATTTCAGGGCAGATAGATCTTGACCTGATAAACAATTTTACCCCCATGTCAGATTTGCTCTAAATGCTTTGGTTTTTGAGTTATAAGCCAAAAACTGCATTTTACCCCTATGTTCTATTTTTAGCCATGGTGGCCATCTTGGTTGGTTGGCCGGTTTACCGGACACATATTTTAAACTAGATACCCCAATGATGATTGTGGCCAAGTTTGGTTTGATTTGGCCCAGTAGTTTCAGAGGAGAAGATTTTTGTAAAAACGCCGGACGACGACGCCGGACGCCAAGTGATGAGAAAAGCTCACTTGGCCTTTTAGGCCAGGTGAGCTAAAAAGATGGACAAGATGTCAAAAAAAAGATTTACAGGCCCTTACAACCAATAGAGTGTATGTTATGAAAACTGAGGTTTTTAGCTGTTGGCAATTGCCAATCAATATTTTTTTTTACCTCAAACATAAGTTTACTTTTAAATGTTGTGGTAATTAATACAAAGAGGCTCTGTAATGACAATCAGTTTCATTTTGTCAATGAACTGGAGTCTTCCAATGAAGAAACAATGAATGCTGCAAGATTTTGATATTCACACATTAAGGAAGAATCAATGCACTGCTACATTAATGCATATGAAATTAGGAGACAAAGGCTAATTGTAAATTCAGAAATTATTGCAATGTTTTTATTGTTGCTAAAACTGTTTGGTATATCAATTAAACAGGATTTTTCTCAATATTGCAAAAATTAAAATTGCATTTTACACTAAAATGACAAAATCGCAATAATAATAGCACACAAAGATTACTGAATTTACAGTAATTGTAACTACTGATACATTCAATGACTGATTCAGTCACAAGAAGATGATAATTGCTTTGCTCTAACAGTCCCTGTTTTGTTATTCCAAGATTTGACTCAAATATAAATTTATTGAAATTAACAAATAATTCTGAAATGATTTTCAATAGATATTTTCAATTGTCATCATTCATACTAGTACGAGTTATAGAAATGAATCTTTCTTTACCAATAATATCTTTTCTCTGATTCATACAAATCACATCCACCTCTCCATCTTTCTGTTGTCTTACATTTCTGTTTGTTTTTGGTACAATCGCTGGAATCGGTGTTGTATTCTTTTTTACCGGGTTAAAGACAACTGTTGCTGAAACTAAAGGATTAAATCTAATCAAGTCTATAGGAATACAATATGGGTTCAATGTAAACAATGAAGGTTTTTTGGGAATATCTTCAGTTTGACTTCCATCTACTTCATCTTGACCATTTTCATTGGCAGCTGAAGAACTAAATGTTGTGTCACCTGACGGTCCAGGCTGGTTCTGACTGGTACTAGGTGGTGTAGATTTAGAACTATCACCCTCAGGGTGAACAGTTGTGGTCTTTGGTGACTGACCACTTTTTGCAGTATTTGTTTGAGTTTCTGTATCTGAACAATCTCCTGAAGGACCAGGCAGATGACTAGAATCTTTCCTCACTATTTTTTTTGCTGTAGTTTCAGAGATTTTGTCTGTCTTATTTGATTCTGTATTCTGTCTTGTAGATAATTCATCTGGTCCCTTATCTGCAGGTACGGTTTCAGAAGAAGTAGATGTCCTTTTTGTTGGTCTACCTCTTTTTCTTTTATTGACTGGTGTGCTCTCCTCTTTCTGTTTTTTATTCACTGGTAGGCTCTCATCTATAAGTTTGGGTGATTTGGGCTTACGTGGAGCTGGTAGGCTTTCATCTATAAGAATGGGTGATTTGGACCTGTATGGAGCATTCTCAGCTTTTTCAAAGTCAGAAAAATCTGAAATTATAAACAAAATAATTATCGTAGATAAAAATGTATTAACAAAAATACAATGTCACATATTTTCTTCCACAAAAGTTCACCTAGTCTGAGAAAATACTTATCTTAATTAGCATTGCTCAAAACAAGCATATAAAGAACACAATCAGCAACTGTTCTGTACAAACATATGCATACAGTCAAACCAACCAATTACATTTAAATGTAATTCAGGTAAAAGACTCTACTAAGATTTTTTTAATATAAAGGGGAGAATTATTTAAATACTTGTAGGAAAGAGCAATTGTGATATTCTAGGAATATTTTCATTGTAACTTCAGGTCTGACTAACACTAAAAATGCCCTTAAAGTGGATTTTGGAGAATATGAAACAAGAAGGAGTACAAGAATGCCCCCCCCCCCCCACCCCCCCCCCCCCCCCCCCCCCCCCCACCCCCCAAACTTGCCCTATAATTTTCTATGTTCACTGGACCCTGAAATTCGGGTCTAAACTTTTAATTTGGCATTAAATTAGAAAGATCATATCATAGGGAACATGTGTACTATGTTTCAAGTTGAATGGACTTCAACTTCATCAAAAACTACCTTGACCAATATTTTTAACCAAAAGTGTGACAAACAAACACACAAACGACCGAAAAACATAATGCCCCTAGGTGAGGCATAAAAAAAACCCAACACTTTATAAATTTGATGTGTGCTAAGCTCTTTTCTTGTTTGACCTTCATCATGAACTCTCAAAGATGATTATTTTGAAAACCAATTAAGAGCTTATGACCAAAAACAGACTAAGCAATAAAAGCCAAATCAGTTTAAGGTCAACTATACCAGAAGAAATTGCAACCCAAATTATGAATTAGATGATTAGTCTAAAATAATAATTCCCTCCATACCATCCCACATTCATTTCATACCGTTATTAACAGATTTTGGACACCTCTTGACAGTAAGCATGGTGTTGTTGATATCCTAACCTCCCTCTTATAATTTAATGGAATAACCCATACCATTATTAACAGCTTTACGACACCTCTTGACATTAGCCATGGTATTGTTGATATCTATTTTACTGGTCAATAGATGATATTTGTTAATCATTATCTCTTGTTGTTTACTGGTATCAGATGTTCTGATTGTGTCCACCAAACCATGAAGTAGATCCTGGACAATGCTACATTCTACAACATAAAAAACATTTGATTTTATTTACTTTGTGGTGAATAACCATGAACTATTCCTGATTTAGTGATCAGTGTTCTCCCCAGAAATTTTGGATAGCATCACATTTTGCGTAAATAAAAATAACTGTATTTTTTTTAATTTCGTTTGTTGCGTCGTGTTGATGCTCTATTTCTTTAATATGTTTTAGTTTATATTGTTCAATTCATAACTGAGAATACAATTAAACTATAACCACAACAAGAATGTGTCCACAGTACACGGATGCCCCACTCACACTATCATTTTCTATGTTTAAAGGACTGTGAAATTGGAATAAATTCTCTAATTTGGCATTAAAATTAGAATGATCTTATCAAAGGGAACATGTATACTAAGTTTCAAGTTGATTGGACTTCTACTTTATCAAAAACTACCTTGACCAAAAACTTTAACCTGAAATTTGCACTATCATTTTCTATGTTCAGTGAACCGTAAAATTGGGGTCAAAACTCTAATTTGGCATTTAAATTAGAAAGATCATATCATAGGGCACATGTATACTAAGTTTCAAGTTGATTGGACTTAAACTTCATCAAAAACTACCTTGACCAAAAACTTTAACCTGAAGCCAAAAACTTTAACCTGAAATTTGCACTATCATTTTCTATGTTCAGTGAACCGTAAAATTGGGGTCAAAACTCTAATTTGGCATTTAAATTAGAAAGATCATATCATAGGGCACATGTATACTAAGTTTCAAGTTGATTGGACTTCAACTTCATCAAAAACTACCTTGACCAAAAACTTTAACCTGAAGCCAAAAACTTTAACCTGAAATTTGCACTATCATTTTCTATCAGTGAACCGTAAAATTGGGGTAAAATCTCTAATTTGGCATTAAAATTAGAAAGATCATATCATAGGGAACATGTGTACCAAGTTTGAAGTCGATTGGACTTCAACTTCATCAAAAACTACCTCGACCAAAAACTTTAACCTGAAGCGGGACAGACGGACGAACGAACGGACGAACGAACGGACGAACGAACGGACGAACGGACGCACAGACCAGAAAACATAATGCCCCTCTACTATCGTAGGTGGGGCATAAAAACAGTTGTTTCAGTTTATGTTTTCTTTATTCATTTATAGTTACAGAATTATTTTTTTCCTCTTGTGCCAAATAAAAATAAATATGTGGTTTCAATTACCCAACAATAAGTCAAATGAATGAATGGTTCATTATAGATCAACCTGTATATATACAAAACTAAATATCTAGTACACAAAATTAACTATTTTTTATAGTATATCAAGTAAAGATAAAGTAGCAAAAGTAGCAAAAAAAAATCAATTTAAAAACTTTTTTTTATCATGTTTATGAAATTCATTGTTTCATGGCACTTAATGAATTAGTTCCAGTTGTTTCTTATTTTTACATTAAAATGATATGTATTTTTAACAAAGTCATCTAACAAATAGTCTGTTAAAGCATAGTATTCTCTCTTGGTATATTTTTTCTGTCTACTGTCCATCTGTTGTCATTATCGTGAAAATGCGGATTTTTGTCATATCTGGTCCGGTTCCGATCCGTAGTTTACACAAAAATGTGCAATGGCGGCCGTAGAAAAATTTACGAAAATGAGTCCGAGAATAAACATTGTTTGACAAGAGATTGTGAATGAATAAGACGCTTTTAATGCATTAAATGGATTAAACATAAACTTAAGCCAATTATGATAACTTTTTAAAGAAGTATTAAACTTATTTTAGCTCTAAACCAAAATTCTCGCTCTCGTATTTAAATACCGGAAGAGAAAGAAAGTAATTTTTGGAGAGTTGCACAAATAAACGACCTTTTTAAAAAAAAATAAAAATTGTTTCAATCTTTGAAGTTTCGTAATACAAAACGTAGATTTCAAATTGTTTTGTGATTGCATTTTTCCATGTCGAAATTGGTTATTGCAGACACGTGGTATTAGTCGTGTCTCAAGTGTCAGCTTGGGATATTCGCATCCAAACAGTTATCACCCTGAGGGCAATTAACACCTAGCTATTTAATCTCTTAAATGCCTTTAGTGTCCGACTTAAAGGGATTACAATTAAAGGTGATATAATTTTTATGATCATAATCGATAATAGGTGAAAGTTCAAAATTGAGGACAAGTAAAATAATTATAGCGTCGCGGGAATAATTATAGTGTCAGGGTAATTATTATAGCATCACGGTGAAAAAATATAGCGTCACGGTACCGCGACGCTAAAACGGCCTGGGGAGAACACTGGTGATTATTCTACATTCTACAAAATGAACAATACATTATTTTGTCCATAAATTTGGCTTTTAGTTTTTATCATTTGAATTGTTTTACATTTTTCATATCTGACTTTTATAGCTGACTATGCAGTATGGGGTTTGCTTTTTGTTGAAGGTCATATGGTAACCTATAGTTGCTAATTTCTATGTCATTTTGATCCCTGGCGAAGAGTTGTCTCATTGGAGAGTTGTACCATGTCTTTTTATTTGTATAACAATTGTAACCATGCACTGAATTATCATGTTTGGTTTAGTATGAAATTTTTGGTTCTTTCCCACTTCCCTTTTCACCAAATTAATGATTACATGCAAAATTATCATTTGTAATGAAAAATACCCTCTGCCAAAATAGCAAATATGTCAAATTAGCCTATTTGACTGTACAATAATATTTGTATTCATTTTTCTGTTGACATGACTATTCATTAATTATTTTCTGTTTCATATATATTTACCAAGATATTCTAAATAAGGTAGATCTGTTCCAGACAGAATAGCGAACAAGTATCTATAAATAGAACTTAAATATGTATTTACCAAGATATCCTAAATATGGTAAATCCGCCCCAGCAAGAATAGCCGACAAGTATCTATAAATAGAACTGTAATCTGGAGCATCAGGAGAATCTGGTGGAAAAGGATTTTCTAAATTCCCTGCTACGGCCATTACCTGAAAATAATCGAATTACTTACAGATCTGGCTTAAAAAGTTAATCAAGATCAAACTTCATATGGCAAACAATATATTTTACTATATCATTTTCAATTCATTCATTTAGTAAAGTTTGGCTAAAATAAACACATGTAATCAGATAAGAAATGTGTGTGCTTTACTTAAGAAAAAACTGACATAATCACAAAATTTGCTGACCCTACCATTGCATGAAACAGCCACCCAACATGTGACAAAAACTGAAGGAAAATTTAATTTTCGGATATTACCCCAGTGTATCATTTTTATCATCACTAAATAGAAGCCAGCAGGTTTTTTTTGTGTGTGTTTGACCAAGATTTATTTCATATGGTCTGACTATTGATATAGACATACCTGTGATAAAGCTTCACTATAATCTTTTAATTCACATGATACTAAGTCTGAAGCTAAAGTGCCCCACATCTGAAATAAATGCAACAGGTTAAAGTACTTAATTATACAAATTAATGAAAAACCTTGGGTTCAAACTCCCTATAAAGGCATCAGACTGTTCCTAAATTAAGTTTTGCTAAGGTTAAAAAATGACATGCAGTTGTCCTTTCAAAACTTGTGGTCATGAGCTTAAAATTTATTCAAGATACTGTGTTTTGTAGAGAGTATCACAAGTTTACTTTCTTATTTGCTGCTGATGTGCTGTCAGTCCCTGAGAGAATTATTCCCTCAAAAAACAAATCTAAAGTACTGACATGATTAAAATGATTCACTGTCATTGTAAAGAAATAAGTTTCTAGATTATGTAATTGGACTTTAACTATAATATATGTGATAGGCTTTACAATTTATCGGTAGGCTGAAGTGATTGTTTCTAAATTAACAAGTCTGACCAAGTTATAATTGCTATAAAGGTAATTTGTGTTTTTGCAAATATTATATTTCATGTAAAATGAATTTTTAACAATTCGGAGCGTATTGAATATTTGGATAATTGGTGAAGATGTCGTTCACACTAATGTGACAACCTCCTTTACATTTTTCATTGAAAATTGAAAATACAAAATTCATTCATTGTCGAAATATGCAACATTTATTTGTATAAGTTTTAATTTAAATGCGAGAGAAATGCAATGTTTGCTGAGCTTTCTCCTTTTTAGTAGCGAGTACAAATACATGTTTTATTTTCCTACAATGTACAGTATGAACTTATGTTTTAGCAGACAATTTATAGTTCACGCATGAAAACATGTATCTCTATTTTACCAACGTTACTTTTCATCAAAATCGACGACATTTTAACGGGGATCACAAAGTAAACTGCCACATAAACAATGATTCGAATCTATCCGTTTGCTTCAAATAGAAGCAGGATAAGTATGCGTATACTGCTTTGTATTTATATAGTAAAATGGTAAAACTGTAGGATACTAGTCCTTCTTCCAGCACACGAAAAAAATAAGCATTGTGATTCAGCTGACAAAGAACGGTTAAATTAAATCAATTACTCGTAAGTCATGGACATTAGGTGTAAAAGTCTTCCGGCATGTTCATTTTTAGTTTGTGCAAACGACTGTTAACGTCATTATCAACTACATTTCTAACGTCTATATTTTTCGCAGACCATCAGACTTTAGCCTATGAAAGCAACGCACTTTAGCATAGACCATTGCACTTTAGCATGACCATCGTACTTTAGCGTCCCCATCGCACTATAGAGTCCTACATATATTTTCTACATTCAATTCCTGATTTTTTGGTCTTGAGCCTACTTATACTAGTAAACCTCTTACATACCTCTGTTGCTTCTTTTGGTCTTTCGTCCGCTGGAAATAAACAAAAAATTAAACTTATCATTCTTTTTATTAAACATAATTGAATAATAAAAACAAAACTGTGCCAATTTCATAAAACTGTTAAAAATAATTCCTTAATCATTTTTAGCTCACCTGACCTGAAAGGTCAAGTGAGCTTTTCTCATCACCTGGCGTCCGGGGTCCTGCGTCCGTAATTTTTTACAAAAATCTTCTCCTCTGAAACTACTGGTCCAAATCTAACCAAACTTGGCCACAATCATCCTTGGGGTATTTAGTTTAAAAAATGTGTCTGATGACCTGGCCATCAAACCAAGATGGCCACCATGGCTAAAAATAGAACACAGGGGTAAAATGTATATTTTGGCTTATATCTTTAAAACCAAAGCATTTTTTATAGCAAATCTGACGTGGTGTAAAATTGTTGATCAGGTCAAAATCTATCTGCCCTGAAATTTTCAGATGAATCGGATAACCTGTTGTTGGGTTGCTGCCCCTGAAATGATAATTTTAAGGAAATTTTGCAGTTTTTGGTTATTATCTTGAATACTATTATAGATAGAGATAAACTGTAAACAGCAATAATGTTCAGCAAAATAAGACCTACAAATAAGTCAACAAAATTGTCAGTCAACCCCTTAAGGAGTTATTGCCCTTTATAGTCAATTTTAACAACTTTTTCATCATTTTTTGTAACTTGTACAAAAATCTTCTTCTCTGAAACTACTGGGCCAAATTTAAACTTACTTGGCCACAATCACAATTGTGGTATATAGTTTAAAAATGTGTCTCATGACCCCACCTACCAAACAAAATGGCCGACATGGCTAAAATTAGAACATAGTGGTAAAATTCAGTTTTTGCTTTAAATCTTTGAAACTAAGACATTTAGAGCAAATCTTTCAAGATTTAAATGTCCATCAGAATAAGATCTATCACCTCACAAATTTTCAGATGAATCCTACAACCCATTGTTGGGTTGCTGCCCTAAAATTTATAATTTTAAGGAAATTTTGCAGTTTTTGGTTATTATCTTAAATATTATTATATATAAAGATCAACTGTAAACAACAATAATGTTCAGCAAAGTAAGATCTACAAATAAGTCAACATGACCAAAATTGTCAGAGAACCCTTTAAGGAGTTATTGTCCTTTATAGTCAATATTGAACAACTTTTCGTCATTTTTGTAACTTGTACAAAAATCTTCTTTTCTAAAACTATGGGCCAAATTTAACCAAACTTGGCCACAATAATTACTAGGGTATCTATTTTAAAAAAGTGTCTAATGACCCCACCTACCAACCAAGATGGACGACATCAGTAAATACAGTAACAGGTGAGCAACACAGGCTCTTGAGAGCCTCTAGTTAAGAAGTATATTTCTTAGGCCAACAGTTTATGGAATGTTGGATTAGCAGTGATATTTCAAAAGAATTTCTGCTTACATTTGGGTTTAGGACCATAAATGATTTGATTGAAATGTTAAGTCCTAATTGGTTTTGTTTGATTTGATTATATTTTATGAATTAGCCCTCTTAAAATGTGCATCTCAAGCATTCATGATGAAGCTTACCCTAGAAATAATTGTATGCACTGAAATCAGTAACTAACAAATACCTGACATACACATACAAATTTAAGATAAAGGGACTATAACCATTTGCCCAAAATGCATGATCATGATCACAAAATATAGCCCTTACTCAAGGTTTTGAAAATTGAAAACATAAAAATCTAAACAATTTTTTTTATCCCAATTTTGAACTTTTCCAAAAGGACTACAGTCATGATTACTGATAATAGGTTTATCAAAATCTTTTTTCTTCTGATCATGAAGTCATCTTCTTGTTACTGGCAGCATTTTAAACATCAAATGTCATAAGTTTTATATAACTGAGTAATTCTTTAACCAGACCACATAACAAATAGTACATTCAACAAAATTATATCATGTTCGTAGTTTATCAGAGAGGAAATTTTTAAAATAATTCCTTAAACTACTGCAATTGTAAAATACGGAAAAAAGCTGTGCTGCCAAAACCCAATGAAATCAAAGAGCAGATTGCTCTGAGGGATACGATTGCCATTGTTTTCATTGACACATGTATACATGAAGCTGGATAAAATTATTTTCAAAACTAATTCAACTGCATATGTAAAATGTAATTTACGTAATCTGAATAGTTACAAAATAGCCATTCCCGGATACAAGTGTATAACAATGTACTTATTGTGTTTTATTTTTGTACTATCAATTCCAAGTTTACTTTCCACAGCAGTCACTGAGACTCAGAGTGAGAGAAGGTATTTCACTTCGTATCTTATCGCCTATTTTCCTACATTAATTCTAGGAGAAACCCCTTTCCTAACTCTTTAAATATTTAATTTCCTTTGGGTCAGTGGTCACTCCTCTGTTTAAATTGCGATTGTTTTAAATATAATATGACCTTTATCGACAGAACAAGTTAATTTTTCTCAACTTGTTGTATCGTATTTTGATTCAGAGTTGATGGAAGTTACTTCCGGAAGGGAGACAACTCAAAAAGATAATATGGAAGACTTCATTTCGTCTGAAGGGGTGTTGCAGTTAAACCTTTATGATGTGGACTACATTTATTTTAATTTAAATGATGCATATGATTTAAAATTATGCAACAACAATAACCCTCAATAGCAGACATACAAAGAAAGGATCCCATGAGTTTTAAATTATTCAATTGAGTGGAGAATCCGAACAACCATTCAATCTATATATAGCTAATACTCCTTGAAGTCCAGAAACTATACGCATGCGCATAATTACCCAAACAAACCTTGGAGCAAGAATGTATATTAAATTCTAATTAAACGACCTAGATGGTTCTCTATTTCTTTATGGAAGTACAATATCAAATATCAGTTTCATAACGGTGACATATAAGAAAAACTCCACTTCAGTTCTTATATGACAGCAATAAGTTATTGGAATTCAGAGAACTCTCACATTTTTATCAAAACTGGGGAATTCCCTCTGACGTGTTTCTAAATTTATAAAAACACTAAATATAAATACTGCTTGATTCTGATTTTCCGTGTTGTTAAAAACAGGCATATAAGTCAAGGCAAATATCAAACATGGATTATGAAAAGAAAATTATAGGAAAGTTGTTTGAGTTCAATCTTCGTTTGTTTTTACCTTTTAAAGCAAGACAATCATAAGAATCTGAGATGTTCCTTGTTTAGAATAAAACGGTTGACGTGAGGGCATGGCCCTGAGCCAATGGTATAAGTCTACAGATTGCTTGAAAGCAATCGTATCTCAAAAAATCAATATAGAACAAGGAATACAATACATGCATTTCAAATTTTCCAAAAAGTCAATTTCTGGATGTAATTAAAATATACACATAGTCAGTCAACAAAAACTTACCTTTTTTCTTTACTCTCTTCTCCATTAGTTCTAAATACGCCTTTACCTACAAAAACATTGTTATCTATATAGTTTGCCCCTAAGGCCTTTACTATATTGGTGGTCCATAGATATTTGATAATGGGCCATCAATCTGTTTGTTTGTCTTTATGAATATAAACATAAAATTTTAAATGTAAATTCAACTCAATCTGTCTTTACTTTCTAAACAAAATATTCTACTATTAGCAGCTGTTGTTTCGAATGTCAACATTGCAAGTTTTTGTTTAAAAATGATTTTTTAACATTTTTATATGTGCAGAAATTTGTACATTTGTAAATGTGCAGAAAAATTTAAAATTTGAACGTCATGTCTACTAATTAAATGAAGCAAACAGGTATGCATATATAGTCATACTGAGTTACACTTATCAAAGGCACACAAATGTGGTCATACAGAGTTACACTCAACAAAGGGAGACAAATGTGGTCATACTGAGTTACACTTATCAAAGGGAGACAAATGTGATCATACGGAGTTACACTCATCAAAGGGAGACAAATGAGATCATACTGAGTTACACTTATCAAAGGGAGACAAATGTGGTCATACGAAGTTACACTCAACAAAAGGGAGACAAATGTAGTCATACAGATTTACACTAATCAAAGGGAAACAAATGTGGTTATACTGATATACACTCAACAAAGGGAGACAAATGTGGTCATACTGAGTTACACTCAACACAGGGAGACAAATGTGGTCATACTGAGTTACACTCAACACAGGGAGACAAATGTGGTCATACGGAGTTACACTCAACACAGGGAAACAAATGTGGTCATACAGAGTTACACTCAACACAGGGAGACAAATGTGGTTATACAGAGTTACACTCAATACAGGGAGACAAATGTGGTCATACGGAGTTACACTCAACAAAGGGAGACAAATGTAGTTATATGGAGTTACACTCATCAAAGGGAGACAAATGTGATCATATGGAGTTACACTCAACAAAAGGGAGACAAATGTAGTCATACAGATTTACACTAACCAAAGGGAAACAAATGTGGTCATACTGAGTTACACTCAACAAAGGGAGACAAATGTGGTCATACAGAATTACACTCAACAAAGGGAGACAATTGTGGTCATATGGAGTTACACTCATCAAAGGGAGACAAATGTGATCATACGGAGTTACACTCATCAAAGGGAGACAAATGAGATCATACGGAGTTACACTCAACAAAAGGGAGACAAATGTAGTCATACAGATTTACACTAATTAAAGGGAAACAAATGTGGTCATACTGAGTTACACGCAACAAAGGGAGACAAATGTGGTCATACGGATTACACTCAACAAAGGGAGACAATTGTGGTCATATGGAGTTACACTCATCAAAGGGAGACAAATGTGATTATATGGAGTTACACTCAACAAAGGGAGACAAATGTGGTCATACTGAGTTACAAAACTTACCTCCTTGGCACTTTTGGTTTGAACACATTTAGATATTTTTCCAAATTCTAGAGGGCTATGCCTACAAGACAATATCAATATCACTTATAACAAATATTAATATTTCATCTTAAAAAAAAAGTTTTTCAAATAAATTCAACTATTTAAAGATTATTGATTAACTTTTTATTTATTAAATATTGGTTTTCAGTCATGTCAGTCAATAACAATAAAAATTTGAAAGGAATTTCATAAAAACAATTACTTCTTTGTATCTCTTCAACTCTTCATAGAAATTCTTACCCACTTTGAAAGTGTAGTAATTCTACTTATTGATATGTAAATAAAAAAATCTTCAGAAAAAAATGCAAATGAAATGAATCCAGTTTAAATATTGAAGTGAAATTAAAGTAATAAATGGTATTTTTTATTTTTTTTTTACATTTGTGAACATGTGACCAAAATTGAAAAAGGTAACGGTTTGCTCTTAACTACCCTCATAACAGTCTTAAAATTTACACAAAAGATGTTGAAAATTAATATCTATAAAAGTAACTGAATTTTGATAGCTTTTTAGTTTTTCACCTCAAACATGGCTTCTGTATTATCAACTGCCTCTTTAATTTTAAAAACTATTTTTTGGATCTATAAATAATTATTAAGGAATAAAGTGATTTGTAAATGTACTTCAACAAAGCTCTTTGGTATCTTCTTTTCTCTATCAGGCTCCACTTGTCATTATCATGAAAAAGTATAGGTATCTCTCTGGTATGTCGTCTTGGTCGATTAGCTGCCATCTTTAATCTAAAAAAAAAAGCAAAATACTTATTATAATAATGATCAATGAAGAGAAATATATATATTCAACTTTAAAATAATAACAGAATAAAAATATGTATGAAACTGTATAAAATTGCAAGAAATTTAATATCTGTTTTGATATACAATATATATCTAAAGTGTTTAGGAAAATGTTGAGCAGAGACACAATCAGTTTAATATATATAGTTAAACATTGTTAATCATGTTAATGATTTAGGTATTATATAATTCAAAATACATGTACTATAGAGCCTAGGTGGAGTTGTCTAGCGCATCAGGCATGGTGCAATGCGATTTGGTGCCAAGATATCTCAGTAGCAAGAGTTTGAATTCCTGGTGAGGGAAGACAGTGTCTGATCCAGAACTTCCGTAAGGTGGGACCGCTGACTGACCTAAGGACGGGCCCTCTCCAGTCATGCTTCAATGATTCCCTATATATATAAGATCATATAATCAACCAAATGTTCCCTGAATTCGCCTAAAAGAAAATCAAAGAGCAGAATGCTCTGAGGGATACGATTGCCATTGTTTTTGACACATGTATACATGTAGCTAGATAATATTATTTTCAAAACTAATTCAACTGCACATGTGAAATGTAATTTACGTAATATGAATAGTTACAAAATAGCCAATCATGGATAAAAGTGTATGAACAATGTACTTAGGCCTATTGTGTTTTATTTTTTCTACTAGGCCTATAAATTCCAGGTTTACTTTCCACAGCAGTCATTGAGACTCAGAGTGAGAGAAGGTATTTCACTTCGTATCTTAATTATCACCTATTTTCCTAAGTTAATTCTAGGAGGAACCCCATTCCTAACTCTTTAAATGTTTGATTTTCTTTGGGTCAGTTGTCATTACTCCTTTCCGTACATATTCCTCGGTTTAAATTGCGATCGTTTTTAATATAAAACGATGTTTATCGACAGAACGAGTTATTTTTTCTCCAAGTGTATTTACATTCAGAATTGACAGAAGTTACTTCCGGAAGGAGACAACTCGAAACGATAATATGGTAGACTCCATTTCGTCTGAAGGGGTGTTGTAGCCATACCTTAAAGATGTGGAATACATATATTTTAATTTAAATGATGCATATGATTTAAATTATGAAACAACAATAACCCTCAATAGCAAACATACAAAGAAAGGATCCCATGAGTTTTAAATTATTCAATTGAGTGGGGAATCCAGAGCAACCATTCAATCTATATATAGCTAATACCCCTTGAAGTCCAGAAACTATACGCATGCGCATAATTACCCAAACAAACCCTGGAGCAAGAACGTATATTAAATTCTAATTAAACGACCTAGATGGTTCTCTATTTCTTTATGGAAGTACAATATCAAATATCAGTTTCATAACGGTGACATATAAGAAAAACTCCACTTCAGTTCGTATATGACAGAAATAGATTTATCGGAATTCAGAGAACTCTCGCATTTTTATCAAAGCTGGGGACTTCCCTCTGAAGTGTTTCTAAATTTATAAAAACACTAAATATAAATACATGTACTGCTTAATTCTGATTTTCAGTGTTGTTAAAAACACGCATATACAAAGGGAAATATCAAACATGAAGATTATGAAAAGAACATTAAAGGAAAGCAGTGATAGGGAAGGACGTGCGCCCTGCGCCTATAGCGCATATTGGCAAGAAATGGCGCATACAGTGACAAATGTAAGCGCCTAAGTGACGTACGATATTTCTAACTTCTTTTCGAATTTCTGATCGTGTTCCCTGCCGCCATATGTGTGTACACAACTGTGTAATGTTCCTCCAATAATAGGAGCACCTATATATTTTTGGGACATCTCGGGTGTTTCCTTATGATAATAGAACCATGCGATTTTACGTCTCGGGTGTTTTCTTATTGTATTAATAGAACCATGCGGTCTATTCTAACTGATAACCCCGAAAAACGTAATTAACCATCATTCATGATAAAAAAAAATTTATAAACAACTTTAAATTTGTGAAATTTGGCTAGTACAGACGAGATTTAACTCTAATAATAATTTCATTTAGTTTAGCTTGCTATTATTTCGATTGAAGAACCCCAAAGACTTTTAAGAAATATAGTTTTTGTCTCCATAACAGACGCTTAATTGTCCTTGTCATTTTTTGGTCTTTGGCTCGTTTTGACATTTTGTAAACGTGACTTCAGTGATTTGTTTTGTTCTATGAGTTAATGGTACTCTATACTGTTATTCTTGTTACCGTGATGAAGTTATAATAATACAAGTAGTGCAGAGGAAATGCCTGAAATGTCCTCTGATATGGAACGTCTGGAATAAGTATGGTATCGATGAAGACCCAAATCTAATGTACAAAAAAAAAACACATGAACATGAACAAGGCAACAGTACCAGTTTAAATAAAGGTTAACTTAAATATTGTTGGGGTTGGAAGAAGTTATTGTATATTCGTTGAAATTGAAATTACAAAATCACAGGAACAATATCCATGATATTATTGTAATTCATTGAAATTAAAATTACAAAATCACAGGAACAATATCCATGATTTTATTTAAAATCATAAAGGTAAGTACCAACACCTCTTTACCAAAATATACTGATACTTTTTTTTTACAGAAGTCAATTCAAATGGCCCACTCGTTTGACAACATGGCCCATTATTTTTTAAAATGGCCTATTGAATTTATTTTTTGAGGGGCCCTGGGCCCATAGTGAAAAATTCCTTCCAGATCACTGGAAAGTTGTTTAAGTTCAATCCCTTTGTTTGTTTTTACCTTTTAAAGCAAGACAATCATAAGAATCTGAGATGTTCCTTAATGTATAGAATAAAACAGTTGAAGTGAGGGCATTGTCCTGAGTCACAGGTATAAGTCTACAGATTGCTTGAAAGCAATCGTATCCCAAAAATCGTTAGCAAATTTACAGATCTAACATTGTTGGGCTGATGTTTAAACAATTAGCTGGATCCAGGCTGACCCCCTTCCCAAAGCGATGAGATGTATAAGCAGGAAAATGTCTGTGGACACAGTATGCCAAAAACTTATGTTATTTTTTTGGATATTTATTTAGGTATGGCAAACCAATGGGAGATAACTCCAAATTACCCTCAATAATTGTTCCCAGATGTGTGTAAAAATAAAATCTATGGGTGACCTCTGATTACGGCCTTCTATTAACTTGTTAAGTCTCAGAAGGTTCTGATTGCTTTTGATAGATATTATATGAACATTCATGATTCTGTATATTATAATTTTCGGGAATACGATGAAATATTTGAGGTAAAAACAAGGGTTTGAAAGTTACATTCGTCTCAAAAAAATACAAGGGAACGTTATACAGCCATAAAATATACTTTTTTATTAAGCTTAATATATTAATTAAATAATTAGGTCCAATAAAAAAATCTAGATAGCTGTGTTCATATCAAAATTATTTTTTATAAATAACCCTCCTTTTTGTGTAAACAGAGTTATTTCCCTTGCATGGACAACTTTTGGTTTAGTTTTGATTGGAAATCAGCGGTGATAGTTTTTTTTTTTTTGCATTATACAGCCAGTTTATTGCAATTTAAAGATAGTTCAAGCACTTGCCATTGCACACAAGATAGTAAGGATACTGAATAATGTGGTTTAACAACAATCAATATATGTATTTTCAACATTTTCAACTAAAAACATACATAGGAATCCATGTAGTAGTGGCAGTTCACTTCCAATGCTATTCACATTCAATGCATTTTGAACTTCAGTCCTGAATGAGATTTGTTTACAGATTTCAATAATTTACTTTACTTTTATACATACAAGTATTTACAGTGATCTGACATAATTATTTTGTTTGAAATTTCTCAAATAAAAATAATGTTATATTATTTTCATTGTTTTTCAGTGCAACAGGTATTTTAGTCTTGTAGAATAATTGTTAGAAGGTTGTTGTTTATTTTTATTTAAAAGCATTCACTATACATGCTATATAAGAATAAGAATATTTCATTAAATAGAATGTTAATGAAAAGGGAACATTCTAAAACTATCATGACTATACAAAGACAGATGACATATTTCAAAACTTTTCTTGTCTCTCATGATGGTACAACTGATTTTTATAGTTCGTTTTTATCATATGTTGTACTGTCACAGGTCAGGGGAGGATTGGGCGCCCGCTA
The DNA here is from genome assembly GCF_965363235.1 of Mytilus galloprovincialis. Classification (NCBI taxonomy): domain Eukaryota; kingdom Metazoa; phylum Mollusca; class Bivalvia; order Mytilida; family Mytilidae; genus Mytilus; species Mytilus galloprovincialis. The sequence continues at coordinate 5,492,471 of NC_134843.1, read as the reverse complement.
ACATGTTTAACCCCGCCATATTCTGTATGCATGTGCCTGTCCAAAGTCAGGAGCCTGTAATTCAGTGGTTGTCGTTTGTTGATGTGTTAAATATTTGTTTTCTGTTCATTTTTTGTACATTCATGTAAATTAGGTCGTTAGTTTTCTCGTTTGAATTGTTTTACATTTGTCATTTCGGGGCCTTTTATAGCTGATTATGCCATATGGCCTTTAAAAAAAGAACATGTGGTATGATTGCCAATGAGTCAACTATCCACAAAAGACCAAAATGACACAGACATTAACAACTACAGGTCGCCGTACAGCCTTCAACAATGAGCAACGCCCAAAAAAAAAGAAGTTAGAAAACTAACAGCCTTATTTATGTAAAAAAATGAATAAAAAACAAATATGTAACACATAAACAAACCGTACATTTTGTTTCTTTACATTAAAAAAAAAAGTTTCCGTACCTAATTTATTTTAGCTTTTTGGTCAGTTGATAATTTCTTGCTTGGACGCCTTCCAAAAGAAGATATTGTACATTTTCCTTAAGATTAATCAACAATGATAAGCAAATGTTACTAAGTGTTACTTTCAATATATTACAACAGAAAGTCGACTCAATTTTCCTTTCGACCAGTCTTCCAAACTTGAACAAAGCAGGGTTCAGAAAAACGGTTCCTGGTGAGATTCATACTTGATTTTACAGAATACCAAAAAGCAATCAATCAAGTACCACAACGTACTCTAATTTTTATTTTTTATTTTTTAGATAAACCAAGAAATAACTATGATAACTATGGGTTTGTTTTAGTTTGTTAGATTCATTTTATAGCTTTTTGTCTTTTTTCTTGTGCAGCAACTGTTAAGCTTCTTCTTTCCTCTATAACTTCCTCCAATAGTTGGAGTACACCAACCTTACTAAATTAAGGTTGGTTAAACCCTTATAATAATTAATTATTCAGTGAAAACATAACTATTTAAAAATAACATTAAAAAAAAAATATATATATATACAGTTAAATCCCTGAAAAAAAAATAATAATAACTTCTATGTACATTAAAAATGTGTCACAATTTAAAGGTTATTAAAAGAGTTTTAAGAAAGTTTTGAATATTATTTACAGGACATACATTATAGTAAAAAATCTTTACATTCACTAAAACAATGTTACTAAAAGGTAAGAAGAAAATATAAAAATAACTAGTTTTCAGATTTCTGCCTGCTACAGCTACTACATCTGTCTATGTGTACTACTAGGCGATATAAAATCAATAAAATCATGCATATAAGCTTATATGTCCTAAGCGATCTAATTATGCATAGCCATTATAACATGTATAACTATCTGTTATATATATATTTATATATATATGTGTGTGTGTAGCTACTGGGTATTAAAGCTAAACATGCATATTTATTCCCTTTATAGGTATAGCGCGGCACAACCACACTGACCAGTTATTCTACTATTTCGTGGATTTTCTCAGCATTTAATTTTACATACAGGATTGATAGGTTTAGCGCGGAACACCCACACTGACCTAGTTGTTCTGTCCAAAAGCCTTGGCGATGACTTTACATTAAAGATAAGCAATGTTTCATACTACGGAGTTTAAGACAGCAAATGAAGGCATAGCGCGGGACAGCCATATTAACCTAATGAAGATTTAAAATTCTGTGTATAACACGCCTGGTAAACCATCTAATCTAAACCAAATGGTTGAGACGGAAAAAAGTATTCTGGCACTTCCTGTTGAGCTTTTCTGGTTCAAAATATTGAAAATAAACACAGGGTAGGTCGAATTTTCGTCGATTTACTGAAAATCAATGACTTTTTTGTAAAATCGGAGAATGTCATGCCATAGATAAATCATAATTGTAACTAATATGTCTCTTCTTGGTTTAAAATATTTAAAATTGAAGTCACAATCACTTTTCTCCTACGGATGATAATGTTTACATTCTTTAAATCCGATAGAACTGCTATGATATTAATGACTAGCAAGAAATTATGTCAATTATTTGTGTTTTTTTAGGCTTTACGATAACCACGTCTGTAAATTGCCCAAATATTTTTTTTGTCAAGCCTACTCTGAGCAGAAAAATAAAAAAAATATAAATGGTTGAGATATAAAGGTATTGGTTGAGTCTTTCTGTCACAATGTTGAGACTTTCTGGTTGCGCTGTACTATTCGAGTTTACCTTTTTTTACGGTTAACCTGATTCATGTTTTTTGTCTGTGGTAAATCTAAATACACTCAGATACAATTTTAAGCATTGCCGATAGAAAAATGCATGCCTTACAAATATAAATAAGATTATTTTACAATGGTTATTTATTAATATGATTTGGATGAATTCGATTCCTAACAGACATCAAAATTTATTTAATGCAGAAAATGCGTTCATTTATAAAGAAATGAAATAGTTAAAAACTAAACAATCGAACAGGACCCCTTTTCTAGGTTTATTTTATCGTACACATTATTTCAGGTAAAAGGTGGTGATAACTTAAATATGAGTAAAAGATGCCATTTTTGTCATTATAATACTTATCACAAAAAAAAATATGATTCGATTTTAAAATCGCTTTGCCAGTACTATAAGGGAGCTACCATTTGATTTTTAAAGGGGGGGGGGGGGGGTGGCTAGGATGAAATTTGAAAAAAATAGGCAGGACAGGAGTTTTGAGTAAAAAAAAAAGACAGGATGAGACACTATGCAAAAAAAAAAGGCAGGATGACAATTTAGGTAAAAAAAAAGTCAGGATAAACTAATAAAAAAAAAAAGGCAGGACCGAATAGAGTGAAAAATAAAAAGGCAGGACAGAGATTACAACTAAAAAAAATGCAGGACAAAATTTTTCATCCTAGCCCCCCCCCCCCCCCCATAAAAATCAAATGGTAGCTCCCTAAGTGACGTCCAACTTAGTGTAATCACAGGTGTTGTATTGAAATAATTAAAACTTTAATGTTTGTTCACAACTGCATTCAGGGCAAATCCTTAATATTTGGTAATATTCAGTAACATTTATATTATAACCCGGGCCCCGTCACACTAGGCCGTGATCGCACTACGATCTCTAAAAATATAATGCTATTGGCGATCGTAGTGCAGTATGGTCGTGTTACGGTCTTGATGAGGTCTTGGTATTCGTGTTGAGAGTAGCCAACTTTTATTAATTTAAACATGTTCAAAACAATCGTGATGCGTTCGTGGCGAAATCAGGTCGCAGTTCTGTTCTGGTCGTAGATTTTTTTAGTCTCGATTACCCAGACGCATATTTAAATATATCTACTTTGGAAAATAAAGCGGCTGAATGATCGAGACTAAGATTTTTTTAGCCTTGGAACTGTCAGGATCAGTTCCAGGTTGAACTGTGTAAATCGATTCTAGGTATAGAACTTACCAATGACCAAATCAGTTCTTTGTTAGAACTGTTCTAGCTAGAACTGTCTTAAAAGTGTCAGGAGATAGTTCCACATTTGTCCACTAGAACAGTTCTCCTTCAGATTATGACAGTTAGGGGTAATCTCCATTGTATGTACATCTCCTTTGCAATTTTTTAAATGAGAATAACTTTTGATGAAATGAATGAATTTAATGATTATCCATTTCTGAATATTAATTCAGTTTTCTTTTGAAATATTTTAAAATTGGATTCGACGTAGGTAAATTGTGGGAGATAGTTAGTTTGAACTCTGGCCTGGTCAACTTAAATTCTAAAAAAAAATTGTGTGTGTCTATGCTAAGCATGCGATATCTGCTAAAAACTGTGGTCACACCTTACCAGATAGCTCGAACTAACGTCGAAAGGATAAACAAAAGTTTTACATTTACACAATTTTTGCATCCGTTAGGAGTTCGCGATGTAATGACCAAATAAAACGGACGTGTAATATGCCGAAAAATGGGGTGGAATAGGAATAAGAAAAAAAAAAATGTCAGAATAAAAAGCCAATAATTTTGCCTGATCATGATTAAGAAATTGAGCCAAAAATATTAACGATACCAAAGAAAACTAACATACCAATAATTGATTTTTCTTACGCGATTTGTTTTCAATTTGTATATATCCGTTTTATTATCAATGTTCTTTCTGTGGTACGATTGCCAATGATACAACTCTCCACAAGAGACCAAAATGACACATAAAGTAACAACTAGAGGTCGCCGTACGGCCTTCAGTAATAAGCAAAGCCCATACTGCATAGACAGCTATAAAAGGCCCCGAAATGACAATGTAAAACAATTGTAACGAGAAAACTAACGGCCTTATTGATATATAAAGAAAAAATGAACGAAAAACAAATATGTTACACATAAAAAAATAAATAAATTCTAGCTCTGGAGATGTCAATTACAACATTATTGACGTTAAAGATTCTGTGCAAAACTGCATCTCAAACGCTAGACTTAATCTCCAGCGTTAGAACTTTAATACTAGTACTTAAAAACACAGCTATTTACTATTTAGACTCTATTACAACCAAAGGCCTCTTTAGAAGCTGTTGTGATAACTACAGACAAGATTAAAATGACTGTTGAAATGTCAAACAATATACGGCAAGTTTATGAATTTTGACAGTTGTATATGTAATTGATACTAAGCTACACAAGGTCATGTTTTTCTCTGACTGTTTATGACGTCTTTACACTAAATTCATTGGATGTTGGATGTGTACGGATTGATAGTTTAGTCTTACCTGCATGATTTTTTTATTAGTTGTTAGTGGCTTTGAACTAGCTGTCAGATAACTGCGAGTACTCTCAGATCTGTTCCTATTGTCTTTTTGTTGTCGGGATGTTCAAGAACCCGGCCACGTCCAATTGTATGTTTGTCCATCTGATGAGTTAAACCTTTTTCAACTGATTTTTATAGTTCGTTCTTATGTTCTTATGTTGTACTGTTATATATACCACTGTCCCAGGTAAAGGGGGGGATTCCGCTAACATGTTTAACCCCTCCACATTATTTATGTATGTGCCTGTCCCAAGTCAGGGGCCTGTAATTCAGTGGTTGTCGTTTGTTTATGTGTTAAATATTGAATCATATTTGTTTTTCGTTATTTTATTTTTTTTATAAATAAGGCCTTTAGTTTTCTCGTTTAAATTGTTTTGCATTGTCATATCGGGGCCTTTTATAGCTGACTATGCGGTATGGGCTTTGCTCATTGTTGAAGGCTGTACGGTGACCTATGGTTGTTAATGTCTGTGTCATGTTGGTCTCTTGTGGACAGTTGTCCCATTGGCAGTCATACCACATCTTCCTTTTTATAGTTGAAAATTTCATTCACCAGAAGATCTCAACATTGTTCCAGAATATCTCAACCGATACCAGAAAATCTCAACATGACATACTTTATAACATATTTAGCATAATGAAATTATATTAGTAAAGAAAAAGAACAAACTATAATTTTATGTTTATAATGGTAGTACTTCATTTGCCACAGCGGCTTAACCCGGGTTAGCCCGGTCGACGCTTCCGGTATAGGCACAGTCGCTTCATTTGCTGTTAAATCAGCCGCCGGCACAAATAGGCATACGCCGCCCTCGCCGGTCTTCACTCACCGGCAAGCAATCAGCCGGTCATAAAAGTATGGCGGGAAGCGTAATTTTAGATAAATTGTCGGAATTTGAAAGGTGAAGATTTAATTTTTTTCAATCAGACTATATTATATGATACTGCATTGGTCAACTATGACGATAATAAATTGCCATGCTATATTTTATTTTCAAGTTTATAAAATTTATGTCGGAAAAACGTTTTTATGATGAATAAGGCCTAAGAAAAAAAGATTGCATTTTAAAAATATATATTCATATTGTTAACAGGTTCATTTTTTATATTCCCTAGCTTAGAAAGAAAAACAGTATAAACTTGAAATTCTGTCGCCATCTTTAAATCAGCCGGTTCCACTCGTTTTATTTTCAGCCATATTTAACCCGGTCACGTGATAGGGCGAACCGGGCATAGCCCGCCCTAGAACAAATGAAGCAGCCCCAACGTTTTAGAAAAATACTAATTTACTAATATATATGCTAGTTTATCAATGATATCACTGTCATTTTGTCAATAGCAGACTGCGCTGGCCATATTTACCTGCTAGAGAAAAGTCATTACGATGTCATTTTAAATCCCATTCATTTGTGTTATACACGAGACAAACTGTAATTCAAATATCTCTGGCATGACATTCTCCGATTTTACAAAAAACGCATTGATTTTCAGTAAATTGACGAAAAGTCGACCTACCCTGTGTTTATTTTGAATATTTTGAACCAGAATAGCTCAACAGGAAGTGCCAGAATACTTTTTTCCGTCTCAACATTTGGTTGAGATTAGATGGTTTACCAGGCGTGTATAAGATTGATGTAATTAAGGTTTAGCGCGGAACAACCACACTGACCTAGTTGTACTGTCGAAAAATTATTAATGATGATTCCTTAGATTGTCCAGAGAATAAGCCATATTTCATTTCATGAAATTGAAGATAGCTGGTTAAGGTATAGCGCGGTACAACCACACTGACCTTATGGGAACTAGATATTAAGAAAGGATACTCTCTTTAGATGGAGTCTATAACATAGGTTCCTGCTTAGTTCTTCTATTGAATTAAGGAAAAGGTCATCCAGAGGGAGAATATTGTTTAGAGCCAGTTGCTGACAATCCAAGATTAGTTGGGCAATACAAGTTCTCTCGTGAAAGTTAGAATTCCAGTTGCCTAGCCCAATTTTATTGATGGTAATTCTTTTGATAACACTAAGAGATTCTCTGCGTATACCTTCCAGAACGGGACAGCGAGTGAGAAAATGGATGATATCTTCTTCTTCCAGTTGACAGATTGGGCAAGTTGCATCAAGATTCATATTTGAGAAACGAGCTTTCTGCGATTGAAATATATATGTCCCTGTGCATAACCTTGCTTTTATTGTTGCTTTCCTGAGTTCGCCAATGTTTGGTGGTAGACTGTTCCAGATAGAATGAGGTTTTCCTATGTCTAAATTAGGGATGCAGAGAAATTTTAGTGTTGTTTTGCTATTGGCGTCCCTTTGAAGATTCACTTTCCAGTAGTTGTTTATTGCTTCTTTTGCCTTGCATTTCCATGATAACTTTGATGGTAATTGATCTTTCAGATCAGTCCATGGAGGAAGATTATACATGTATAAAATATCTGCTACTCTGTTAAGGAAGGTTAATTCATGTGTTTGCAGAACATATTGCCTCTCTAGAGCCTTTTTTAGATTCTCGTTGTTAGATGAAAAGATGGAGTGGAACAGGCTAAGAACTCTTTTGTGAATTTCTGCCTCTATGGGGAGAGCACCCACGAGTAAGTATACTGCTGAAATTGCTGTACGTGAAGGAAGAGCTTGTATTTGTCTCAAAAAATTCACATGGAAATCTCTTAGCAACTTAATGTCCCCATTATTGAGTGGCAGAACTTCCAGGCTGTAAAGTAGCCTTGGTAGAACGTATACTCTATATATCATATAGGAAGTTTTAGGGTTTAGTCCATTTGTACCATGTACTCCAACGTTCATAAGAGAGTAAGCTGTTCTTCTGGCTAAGCTTATTCTGTCCTGGATGTTTGTTTTATTTTGGTCCTTAATTGCTCTGATGATACCCAAATGTGTACCTTGGTTAGCTGATGGCATGTTTTTATCATCGAGTTTGAATTGAACTTCACTCTTCGTTGTTTTTGAGTTACTATACTTATTAATTGTAACGCTTTTGGTTGGATGGATCTTGTATCTATGTTTGTCTGAGTATCTTTTAGATGTATCTAGCATAGATTGCATTTCTTCTTCAGTTGATGATAGTAGTATAATGTCATCTGCACAGGTTGGACATCCCGTAAAGTTTGTGCCGATGTACTGGCCCATACCATTCTCTTCAAGTTCTTTAAGTAGGTCGTTAATGTACAGTTTGTACAAATGGGTGGATAGAATTCCTCCTTGGCGGACTCCTTGCCGTACAGGGAAGCTGTTACTAAATCCGTTTTTCCATTTAACTTTAGAGGTAAGGTTGTTGTACATATCAAAAATGATTTCCCAAATATCTGGATCAATATTTTGGTCAAATAACTTGTCAAGAAGAATATCATGATGAACAACATCAAATGCCTTTTGTGAATCCAGAAGTCCGAAAATTAATTTAGATTTTTGTTTTTTTGATATAAGTTCCGATTCAGAGACTAGCAGTGCTGCCATTGCTGGTGAGAGGCCACTTGTGAAGCCAAATTGTAACTCTGATTGTTTATCTAATTTCAGAAGCACTCTCTGAAGGATAACATGTTCAAAAATTTTTCCTATAATTGATGATACGGTGTTGTGATGCCTCTGTAGTTATCAAGAATTTTGTCATCTTTGTTTTTCTTACATACTGCATTAAGAATACCGGTTTTAAATTGGATTGGTACCTTTTTCTCAGCCAATATTTGATTAAATAGATAAACGAGATACGGAACAACAACCTCTTCAGCAGATTTGAAGTGTTCAGCAGATAGCCCATATTCATCGCATGCCTTTCCATTGTTCAGATTTGATATTGCCTCAGAAATTTCGGTGGGGTTGAATTTGTCTGAACTAGAATCAGATAAGCTACAGATTTCTTTTATAATTTCACAGCGGAATTGGCAGTTATTTAGAAATTTTTCATCAAAATCAGGATCGTCCTTAGGTGTTGCTAAATTTTGAAAATATTTTGCCATTGCCTCTCTTTGTTCTTCAGGATCAGTGAGTTCATGATCATCATATAGTATGGTTGTAGCAAGTTCTTTAGTACTGTTTGTATTTCTGCGTATTAATCTGAAGAAATTTTTAGAGTTGGGTTCACTTTCCAGTTTTTTATAAAAATTCTTTACATTCAGTTGCTCTTTCTTGCCGTAGTCTTTTTCTTACGTTCCTTTTTGCTTCCTTCAGTTCCAAAAAACAAGTGTCCTCACCTCTCTTTCTCCCATGAAGGTCCCATATCCTGTGTTTCTGTTTACTAATCGTAAGCAACTTTTTTGCATGTTGTGAAACTTTTAGTCTTGGGCCGCGGATTTTCAAAGTTTTTGTCGGAATTGTTTTCCTTGCAGCTTGTTTAATTGCATCTATTAGATTATTTGTTTGGTCTTCTGTTGTTACTTTTCGATTTTTATTTTGGTCTAATGATTTTTTTACTGCTTCACTGTAAATAGCTGGTACACACTTTTCCCATTCTGTTTTATGCAGTACTTCGTTGCTGAAATTTGATGATTTTTTTTTGTTTTTGTTTGTCGGCTTGAAGTGTTAAAAGAGCCTTGACTGGTACATGGGCTGATAAATTTATTGCATCTTGTGAGAAAGTTTGAATAGAGTGGATAAGGTTGCTATTTGATGACAGGATGTAGTCTATTTTAGATGTAGATTTTCCATTATGATGAAAGAAAGAGTGTAGGTGATCATCATCATCTAGTTGATGTAGATTATAGTCTTTGACAAACTCTTTTAATATTCTATCATGTTGATTATGCCTTGAATTGAGTAAGGTTCCGTTTAGGTCCCCACAGATTATGAAATCCATATAGCAATACTTTTGTATAAGAAATTTGATAATATCTAAATGTTCCCTATATTTAATTACTGAGTTTGTATTTGAAGTAGGTAGGTATGAGTTGATAATACAAACTTGTCGGTCCTTGGTTTGAACAGAGATAGCAATGACTCTTTCGTTGCCTTCTGGCAATTTTCTTATTAAATCGTTCCACTTTTTGGGCCATAAGATAGCTATACCCGCTTGTCCCCTTGGTGCTTGGAAATTTACAATAGGATCGAATGTATCATGACATCTTATGTAATTATTAAATTTTGGAAATAATTCATCCAGTTTTCCTTTCTCATAGTCCCAAAGCCAATGTTCTTGAGCACACAGGATTGTATCCTTTGCTTTTAGTAGGTTCAAAATATAATTTTTATTAGTTTTAACCCCTTCAACATTGAAAGTGGTAACTTTTAATCTCTCGTGGTTTGGTTGTAAGGAAGAAACGTGTATTCGTTGTCTGGTGGTTGTTTCCTTAGGCCGGGAAGTTCTAAAAAATTATGTGGTGTGCTATCGACACTACATGAAGTTCCAGTATCTTTTGTTGTCTGCTTTATTTCTATTTCACAAGATGGTGATTGGTGAATATTGGTTGAAGTAGTCACATAATTGTCAACCATAATTTTTAAAAGGATAATTCAAGTTGAAACGTTCATCTTATGTTGTAGAGGTTTAAGATTTGATTAAACATCCGAGCCACCAAAATATTTTTATAAAGATTTTTAAAGGTATACTACTAGAAAAGGAAAGGTACAGAAATGGGTGATTCGAAAATGCCAAGCATTGATAAGTTAAGCTATATAAGAGGATTGAGGTAAACTGAATACTTACACTCAGACTTCTTTAACACAGGAGGAGAGTCAGGTGAAACTAAAATTTTAATGATATACGGATGACCATTTTATTCCTTTACTTGATGATCAAAAATTATTTTATCCCGCTTCCTAAAAATACATGTTAGAATTATTGGCTTCTTTTTTAAAAGGTCATTAGAACCAGAGACATATATACACATATATATGTCTCTGTTAGAACTGAGGACAGAGGTCTTATTGTAACATGAATATTGAATATTATATTGATCTATATTGTAATATTATAATTAAATTTATCACTTATTAGATTAACTTTCGTATATTATTTTGTTTTTTTTGTTTTTTTTGTTGTTTATGTTTGCTTAAATTTGTACTACCACAAATATTGTAAATGTTTAATGACAACTAAAAAAATATAATTCCCTCTTTACTAAGGTTTTTGTATATTATTTTTAAAATTATGAATTGGGTTTGGTGAAACTTTATATAATTTTAAAACAGAACAATCTGACGAGAGCATTGCATGCCGGCAAAATATAAGGGGTATAACTCTGTTGCTGCCAGGGACGCATTTTTTCTTTGGATTGAGAAATTATGTCATTTCCCGATATTCATAAATGCATGAAGGTTATTTTATATCTATTGATATAAGCCAAGCTTAACAGAAAGCCTTACCGGACGCAATTACGACTGGACGCAATTACGAACGATTTTTAATGTTTGTCCCCTTAGAGTGGGGTGCTCATTTTCGCCATATCTTTGCATGTTTTCTACAGTTTATGTTCAGGTCTATATGTTTTTGAAGTATACTGATATTTCCATATGAAGATATTTAAACTTCAAATGCAAAACATTCCCAAGCTTGAAAACATGTCTGTTTGAAAATAATCATCTGTAAAGTTAGATTAAAGGGTGTTTGAAATTTCCTGATGTTTTGTCACTGGGGGACACATATTCGCCATTTTTAAACATCTATTTAAAACCAGATAACTGCATATTTAATATTTATCAAATAAACTTCATTATAGATGAACAGCAGACATTTCAAAGGTGTAAAAAAAAACAGAAATTTAGGCCAATCAGTCAAAAAATTACGAAGAAAAAATCTTTGAAAATCCTGTTTTTCATTCAGGAAATTATAAGATAAGATATAAGATAAGATAAGAAAACTTTATTTTGATTCGGCATAATTTCAAAAAGGCAACACAAGCTCTAAGGAGCTTTTGACCGAATATAAAAACAAATAAATAACATAAAAACAGTGCATTTTGACATTAAAAATAACCTGTAATACAAAGTTAAAATCTCACATACATAGCATGCAATAAAAATAAGCAACAAATTTTAAAATGAAGTAAAACCATGCTTGACCAGAGCAACCCAAAGCAGCATAAATAATAACAGCTCAAAAATTATCTGCAAGCAGAACAGCAACATTCCAAAACGTTCCAGGACTGAACAAGACTTTTAAAATGTGAAAAACTGTTTTCAGTCCTGAAATGGTTTGGAAGGCTGTTCCATAAAGTAGCAGCAGCAAATTTGAACGATTTTTTACCGTAACGGGTTGACTTTACCTGTGGAATTTCAAGAATATTACATACCTGAAAGAATATTTAGATTTTTTGACATTTACCAAATTTTGTAAGCACACAGGAGCTATGTTGTTTATAATTTTAAAAGTTTATAGAGCCATTGTTCTTATCCGTCTGATCTGCAAGGAGGGCACCTTAGCTTTAAGTAAGAGGTCCTTGTAGGAGCTGGTAAAATCCTCATACACAAAACAGAGTGCTCTTTCCTGCACCTTTTCTAGTTTTTTGGAATTTTTCTCAGTGCAAAAATGCCATGCCAAAGGGCAAAAATTAAAAATTACAAGGAATAAAAGTATGAAATATAGTAAGTTTACTAAGTCTATCCAAAACTGAGCCTAAACGTTTTAAAACATTTAATTGCTGTGACGCCTTCCTACAGATTGAGCTGATATGAACATCAAAATTTAGCTGGTAGTCTATTTCAATGCCTAATAAATTTTACTGTTTTTTCACATGTGAGGTTCGAATTTTGAATTTGTATAGATGGGTTCTTTTCAAAGGTCTTTTTACCAACAGCCAAAACTTTAAATTTGTCAGGATTTGCTTGCATTTTATTCACCCTGAACCACTCAATAAGTATTTTTGAATCAGATTCCAAAGTTGAAATTAATAAATCGAAATCTGGAGTACAAAAAGACAAAATATTGTCATCTGCATAGTTATATAAACTACCATTTTTAACAAAAAGAAAAATATCATTTATAAATATGTTAAACAACAATGGCCCTAGTATTGAACCCTGAGGTATGCCTTTATGGATGTCAGCCCAACCACTCAGAACAAATTGACAAAAAAATCGTTGTCCGTTTTTCGGTCCTTTGCAGTAAGTGCTGTAATTTTGTTTAAGTTTAAAAAATAATCATATATTTGTTATAAAATTATAATTTATCGGCATATTTCCTTCATTTCAGCCAGCCTTTGAAGTTTTTACACCTCAAAATCATAAAACGGTGAAATTGTGCCACCGGCGAATATGAGCCCCCCACTCCATATTATATTTATTCATGATAATTAATAAATGTTTCTATTAATCAAAAACCCACTACATTACTTGTGTTTTCATGAAAAAAAAGTTCATGCACACTTGGTTAATGTTGCAGACGACGAAAAAAATTAAGTTTCGTAAATGTCAAAATAATGACTCCCTCTCTTGGAAATTACATGAATTACACAAGCTAGTGCAAATTGCCTTCTTTTGTCATTATATAGATAGAAAAATATCTCCTGAATCTGTTCATATACATGTGTGATACCCTTTATCTTGCCCAAATGATTCAAAAATGAATGTTTTCTCAGACTCGGGTGACCCTGAGCATTGTCAGAAGAAAATAGTATTTTTATTGAAAAGTCCCGAGAACTCTGAAAGTAAAGGTTAAATATAAATTAAAATCATAGGTTCACTAACTAAAATTACATCCCAGTTCCTTTGTTCTAACAGGAGTGATCTGAGCCAGATCACCCCTACCAGATCACCCTAGTTTGAGTTTCTTTGTTATGCATGCTTTCCTTTGTTCTGTAACATTTTGGCGGGAATGTCAAATCCACTATAAAACTTATAATTAATTATATGGAAAAGACTATCTATCAAAATTCACATAGAAAAAATCCAGTGTATATGCAGGGATTCAAACTCAAGACCTTTAGCATATCAAGCCACGACACATACCACTACACCAGGAAGTAACAGTAATTTAACATAGTTAAAGGAAGCAAGATCTTTTAAAAAGTGGGGCGAGTTGGCAGACTTCTATTCAGTGGGGTTTTAAACCTTTTTCGTTAATAAGTGAGTTGTCAGACTAATTGTTAAATTGGATTTTACACTTTTTCAATAGTGGGAAGAGTTGGTAAACAATAGCAGGGCGATTTTTTTATAAAGTGGCGATGTAGTGTGGGCCGATTGGCAAGTGGGGCGAGTTGACATTGTTTGATATCTACTCATCCTGTTCAGGGGTCATAAAGGGTATACATCATATAATAATATATAAAGTATATTATAATGGTTGTATGGCGTTCTAAACTTGATTTTATGAATTGTAGACGGTTTTTCGTCTAATCTAAAACAGTTGGGAGGTAAAATAGTTATCCCATTCGGACTTGGTGTGTCAGTGTTAGATCACCCTCTGGCCTCCCGCCATCGGGGTGATCTTACACTGACACACTGCGTCCTTGTGGAATAACTATTAAAGAGAATTCAGTGCTTCTTAGATGAAAGAACTTGCATAAAAACAAAAAATCCAAATTATTTCCTTTTCAAAGAAAATTTGTTGTCACTAATTTCGTCTTCAACTACTGCTGAAGAATTTGAAGTAAAATACCATATAACACTTCTTATTTTCTTAGGAAATGTGTTTAAGATAAGATTAATGTATGTTTCATAATTTAGATCGCTGTCATTGATTTTTTTCTGCCAGATATATAAATATAGTGCCGTTCGTAATTGCGTCCATATTGGGCTTGCTAGACCCATAAAACCAGGTCATGAAAATCTTACCAAAGTATCCCAACGTAAATAGAAAATTATGTGTGTTATGATTCAAAATGAAAAGCATTCATACATCTTTATTTCTATGGTACAAACAATTCAAGAAAAGTATTCTACAAAGAAAAAAAATGAAAACCTGTTAAATACGTTTTTAGAATGTCACTTTTTTTTGAAATAATAAAAAAAAAAATAGTTTCTTTATTTTATAGCAATGTGTTAACTAAAGCACAATTAAAAACTTATTCAACACAAAACCTTCATTAAGGGTGCAAATGTGTGGGGTGCGAACTTGAAAGGGGGCAAAATCATTTTTGGTCAATGTGCCCAGATTCGTGTTTTTATTTAAACATGAAACAATGCATGGATGTAAAAAAATGACCCCTTTGCATAATAGTGTTAGATCCTTGCTTACCCACAGGGGTTTGTTACAAGTTGCTGGGTTTACTATAAAAAAAAATCATTGATTTTTTCAGGGTTAATATATAGATAGTAAACCCAGCAAATTGTAACAAACCCCTATGCTTACCACTGGACAGTAGGGCCAGACGGAATTTACCGCATCAATATTTGTTTGTCATCACTGGCATCACTAATTTAACATTTCTATTAATATTTTGACGTCACTGACACAATAGAGAATGTCTGATGCTACAAGAGGGAAAGTGTTTGTTGTATGATGTCAATGGTTCAAGTGTTGCAAATTCTCAGGTCAAGTGTTGTTGATATCCAAATAGGGATGAGGTCTATATTACAAGATGTATTCATTTATTGCATGCTAATTAACTTATTCTTTTAATCTATAACATGAAATCAAACAGTCCTTGAAATATCCAATTGCACTACAATGTAGGTCACTTTCTATTTCTGGATATTAGGTCCGAGACCACAATTATCATCCCTTGATTTTTGTTGTCCACAAATATAGTCCCTAGTGTTGACAGTGGGTTACTTGCCATTAATTTTTATACCCCTTCCAAATTTATTTCTCCATGTTTGATGCCTCAAATTGCAAGTAGGGGGTGGGGTTTGAAATTACACTGTAAATAAATTTGGGTCCAGAATTTTAAAGGAAAGTAATGATTTGGTCCAGCTGAAAAAGGTTAATAATTAGCACTTCGGAAGCTGTCAAAAGATTTCAAGACGCCCTAAACATAAAATTGTCCATATTTTGAGTTAGAGCTGATGAAGTTTTCTATAATTTTGATATAATTTGTCCCAAAAGTAGTACAACACACTAAAAATTTCATTGAGAAAGCGCATGTGGGATTTTTTTAATTTTCATTAATGTTCTAAAAGAAATGCACTACGAAATAATTGTGATCTCGGACCTAAGATATGTCTATATCAGGTGTCTATATCAGGTATTGTGATCGTCTGCAATCCTCAGAGGTCATCTTGATAGTTATTTAGCTTGAGACTAGACTTTAATACATACAAAATTCTGAAATATGTAATAGAGCACATGCATTGTTAACTGTTTATTTCAAACTTATTGTAATTTTGATATATGTTTTAGTATGTTATAAATCAAATATGAGAATTTGTGTCAAATTGGTGAACATGAATTTGACAGCTAAATCATTGTCAATATAATGGAATTTTATTGGACTGTCATACAAGTGAGAGGTTTAGCTAGCTATAAAACCAGGTTTTATTTGATTTCGCGATTTGTTTAAAAGAGCATTTTTTTTTTACTTTATGTTTTGATACAGCAATTGTATCTATTATATTTACTGATCAAATTTTTTTTTCTTCATGCTATGAACTTTAAAAACACAAAACATTTTTGTTGTAGTTATCATCAGAAAATATAGACTTGAAAAGAAAGTATTTAAAGGTTAAAGAACAAAGAGATACATACCATAAAGAATTACAAGTCTTCAAACAAAAAGAAAACATTGACAACCTTCTAAAGAGTTATGTCACAACCAGGAAGTAAGTTATGTCACCACCAGGAAGTAAGTTATCACCTTCTAAAGAGTTATGTCACAACCAGGGAGTAAGTTATCACCTAAAGAGTTATGTCACCACCAGGAAGTAAGTTATCACCTTCTAAAGAGTTATGTCACAACCAGGGAGTAAGTTATCACCTTCTAAAGAGTTATGTCACCACCAGGGAGTAAGTTATCACCTTCTAAAGAGTTATGTCACCACCAGGGAGTAAGTTATCAAAATGATACATGAACAAGATGATTAATCTTTCCAACCCTTACATATAGGGAGGAAGGAGAAGTTGTTCTTGAAACGTCTCATTGGCAATCATCTACATCTCCTTATTTTTATACTGTATGGCCATTTAATCTCAATTAATCTTTTAGTTTTTTTATCTTTATCTTATAAGCAATTCATTGATTATGGTTCATAAGTGTTTCTCGCTTCTTGTTTTTATATAGATTAGACTGTTGGTTTTCCAGTTTGAATGGTATTACACTACTCATTTTTTTGGCCCACCATAGCTAGCTTTTCAGAGTGAACCAAGGCTCTGTGTTGAAGGCTGTTCTTTGATCTATAATAGTTTACTTTTTACAAATTGAAACTTAGATGGAGAGTTGTCTCATTGGTACTCATACCACATCTTCTGAAATCTATCTACATGTGTTTGTATATTTCAGCACTAGTTGTCAGACAGAACCTGGAAGATCTTGGCAGCCTATATGTTTTCAGAAAAAGAAAAGTGAAGAAGCTAAAGAAAATGATGTTGATAAAACAAACAAGTAAACTTTTGTATTTATTTTATTTTATAACTGTAGCAGATGGTTAGGATTCTGACTACTCAACTGTTCTAAGTGGCAAATAAGCTGCCCAAATGGTAATTTTATAACACCAAAATGACAGAAGTATTCTGCTAAAATATTTTTTTTCTGTTGAATGAATTTATGGTAAACTTAAAAGTTATATAATGTTGAACTAGATACTTTGACAATTGCAACTATTCATAAAGGCCAAAGGACAAATGTGTAAAAATGTGTATTTGAATCTTGATGATGTTGCTCTAGGCTATAAACAATTGTAGGCTGTTACTAAACTATAATGCATCAGGAACTTGATCTTTAATGGCCATACAATAATTTCTAGTGTAAAATGAACTGTTCTTGTTCATGTTATTATACAAATATTTTGGTATTTAATGAATATGATTTAATTTACAATGTCTGACTATCTATGCATTATCTATGTATTAAATACACTTTCAGACTGTCAACTATGCATTATCTACACTTCCAGGCTGTACTGTATCTATGCATTTTCTGCACTTTTAGACTGTTATCTATGTATTATCTACACTTTCAGACTGTTATCTATGCATTATCTACACTTTCAGACTGTTTTCTATACATTGTCTACACTCTTTGACTGTTATTTATACATTATTTACTCTGTCAGACTGTTATCTATGCATTATCTACACTTTCAGGCTGTTATCTATGCATTATCTACACTTTCAGACTGTTTTCTATGTATTATCTGTTATCTCTGACTGTTATCTATGCATTATATACACTTTCAGGCTGTTATCTATGCATTATATACACTTTCAGGCTGTTATCTATGCATAACCTATTCTACACTCTATGACTGTTATCTACACATTATCTTATCTTTCAGTCTGTTATCTATGCATTATCTACACTCTTTGACTGTTATCTATACATTATTTACTCTTTCAGGCTGTTATTTATACATTATTTACAATCTCTGACTGTTATCTATACATTATCTACTCTTTCAGGCTGTTATCTATGCATTTTCTATTCTACACTCTATGACTGTTATCTACACATTATCTTATCTTTCAGACTGTTATCTATGCATTATCTAAACTGTCTGACTGTTATTTAAGCATTATCTTCACTATCAGACTGTTATCTAAGCATTATCTAAACTGTCTGACTGTTATTTAAGCATTATCTTCACTATCAGACTGTTATCTATGAATTAGATTTTCTTATTAGACTGTTTTTTATGCATTATTTTTTTCTTTTCAGACTGTTATCTATGCATAATCAGATGATGAGAAGATACGAAAAAGAAGTCAAACTAAATATGTCACACATGGAAACTATTACAGACTTAAATGTAATATTCTTAGGCGTTTGCTTTCTTCAATAATTAAGTAGGGCTTATTGAAAATTGAGTGGTAATCTTTTGAATCATATAACAACTTTCCCTTTAAAAAAAGAGAGGAGTATAAAGCAATCCTAATGTTAATAAGTGTTCATCTTTAACACTTTTTTCCTATTCAGATTTATTCATGTTCTAGTATTACTAAAATGAATCAAGTTGTGTCAGTTGATTTCAAAGGCAGTTTGATTTATATATATAATAATGATAAAAAAATATGATGATAAAAAAACACTTTAATTTAAGAAGGTGATCATTGATTTTTTTAAAGTAATTACAATATCTCATTTTCTCTCAAAGCCCTCATTATACATATATTATATTGTAGATTCATAATTTTTATTTATCATACATTTAGTAGTAAATAAAGTAGTTTTGAATATTTGATAAATAGCCTGCTGTTTAATCCATATTGCGCAACTTTGATGCGCACCCTTTATCATACCCTTTTTCACACCCTTTATCACACCTCTACCCTTTATCGCACCCCTACTTTTTTTTTTTTTTTTTTACATTAACTCTGTTTTAGTTTATGCAAGCTTCTTCAGAATTTTTTTCCCTCAAAATGGGTTCTTTATGAATGGTCATTAGGGCGTGGCGCAATTTATTGAATGATGTCATTGTTTGGAATATGAAGTCACAAACTTCGAATTTTCATATTTCTGATACACGAAATGCAACTATAAAAAGAACTCAATGAAATACCATACAAAACACACAAAAAAATACAATAAACAAAATAATTTTTGAACAACAGCACGCAATTTGTAAGGTAACCCAGGTGCTTCAGATGAGTAATTGAGCAGTTCTTTTAAAGCTTTTAAAACAAGACAAAAGTAGAACTGAAGGTAACCCAGGTGCTAGGGATCAGAAAGCTGTTCATATGTTCTGTACTCTCCTGTTGAAATATATGATAAAGCGTATAAAACATGGCAAAATCTGTATCACATGCTGTATCACCCTCAACCAATATCATCCCTCGGGCCTAAATATCCTGTGGCTGATATTGGTATCTCGGGATGATAGGGCATACGATATGGATTTTGCCATGTATTATTCTCTATAGGACCACATAAAATTTTGCAGTTGTATATTGGTATCACATCGTCTGTGTCGTTTTAAGACATTTGATTTCCGGACAATGATTTTAGTTTAAGTGTATGAAATTTTATGAAAGTCCCAACTGTTTAGGAATTGGGGGCCAAAACAAGCATTTTTTTAGTTTCAGGACAATAACTTGTGTATAAGTACTCTGATTGTTCTATAATTGTACCACAAGGTTCAATTACATAAGTAAAAGTTTGGGATTCATTTTGGGGGTTAAGATGCCAACAGTTGAGGAATTGAGGGCAAAAAAAGGTAAAAAAAGCATTTTTGTAGTTTCCAAAGAATAACTTATGTTTAAGTGTATGGATCTCTCTGACATTGTACCACAAAGTTCCATATCACAAAGGGAAGGCTGGGATTGAGTTTAGGGGTAATGCCCTAAACATGCAGGAATGAGGGACAGAAAAGGGGCAAAACAAGCATTTTTCTAGTTTCTAGACAATAACTTGTGTTTAAGTGTATGGATCTCTTTAAAATTTTTCAAGGTTCTATACAACAAAGGAAAGGCTGGGATTGAGTTTGGAGGTATTTGCTCCTAAGGGTTATTCAAAAAGTTGGTTGGGGGGATTTTTTTCCTATTTTTTTTAAGGGGTACATATTTTTTTTCGAAGTTTTCCAAATTTCAAATTTTTGAAAAGTTCAAGGAGAAATCTTCAATTGCATGTAGTATTGTGGAATAGATTTGTAAGATTTTTGACCACATTTATTTTGTGTCAGAAACCTATATTATGTCAAAAATTTGATCACAATCCAAATTCAGAAAGTATCATGCTTGAATATTGTGTCCAAATTTGCCCCAACTGTTCAGGGTTCAACCTCGGCAGTAGTATCAGTCTGTGATCAGCGAAGCATTTTATTTGTCAATGTTTTGTTATTGCAAAAATTGTGACTGAAAAGGTTTTGAAAAAATATAATCTTTTATTTTGAAATTTAAATACAAAATGTAGCATTATTTGTAAATTGTAGCAGTGCTAAGTACATGTGATTCTATATTTTTAAGGGTTAAAGTGTTTTGCACTTCAGTATTGCCACTATTGTGTGTGTTAGCCCATTTCATTAAACTGATCAAGAAATAATCAAGATCTCTTAAACTTCTTAATTTTTGTAATTGGCTTCATAACTATCAAACTACCTTGACATAAGTCTCTCAAAGAATATTGAATACTTTCTGGTTATAGTTCAATTTTTCAGCTAGGTACACAGATGCTTCCTTCCTTATCTATATAGTAGTTAATTTTTGTGATATTGTATTCTAGTTTTGCTGTCCAATATTTCTTTAATAATTGCGCAGATACAGAAAGTTATCTGCATTTTTCATTAACCTTTCTGCTTTGTGATTTACAGATACAACTGAGTGAATTAGAGAGAAAGCTGATTGATGAAAGTGAGAAACACAAAAAGACGCAGAAAGAACTTCTAGATCTACATGTTGGTAAACATAAGAAAATTGCACAGAAGAAAGAAGGTAGGTAATAACTTGAAAGAAAAAAAAACACTAATTCATGGTCCAATTGCTCTCTATGTCAAACTTTATATTTCCAGCATTCATAGCCTTTTTTTAATACATTGATTGTTTCCTACTGCAGATTAATGGTTCTCTATAGGTACTCTGGCTTCCCCAGATAAAAGCTGGGTGCCAATATATATATAAATCCAAGAGTGCTGAATGAGGTGTTTATAAAACATAAACAACCAATCAATGAAATGATACACAGACACATGCAAAACTAAGCTACATCATAATATTTATTTTGTAAGTAAGAAAAAGGAGGAATGGGTGTAGTTTTACTTTTTTGTGCAATACTGATATATATATATATATATATAAATATTTTAACCTTTATCTTTTTTCAGATACAGAAGATAAATATTCACATATTAAGAATGAATGTGTAAAGGTAAAAAAGGAAAATGAAAAGCTCAAGAAAGAATTGAAAGGTTTAGATTTGGTAAGTGAGATTTTATCCCATGTATAGAAGACTTTTTGTATGCCCCACCTACGATAGTAGAGGGGCATTATGTTTTCTGGTCTGTGCCTCCGTTCGTCCGTCCGTCCGTCCGTCTGTGCCTCTGTTCGTCCGTCCGCTTCAGGTTAAAGTTTTTGGTCAAGGTAGATTTTGAAGAAGTTGAAGTCCAATCAACTTGAAACTTAGTACACTTGTTCCCCATGATATGATCTTTCTAATTTTAATGCCAAATTATAGTTTTGACCCCAATTTCATGGTCCACTGAACATAGAAAATGATAGTGCGAAGTTCAGGTTAAAGTTTTTGGTCAAGGTAGTTTTTGATGAAGTTAAAGTTACATCAACTTGAAACTAAGTACACATGTTCCCTATGATATGATCTTTCTAATTTTAATTCCAAATTAAAGTTTTGACCCCAATTTCACAGTCCACTGAACATAGAAAATGATAGTGCGAGTGGGGCATTCGTGTACTATGGACACATTCTTGTTATTCTTTAAAATGTATGGTTACATGTGGTGAGTTAACATCCCATATGGAACCAGAAAATTAACTTCTTCTATAAGTTGAAACTTCTCAAAATTTGTGGTCATTTATATTGAATAAAAAGCATTTCTTTCAAAGAATAAAGAAATGAAATGGAAAAAGGGTCTACATATGGTCAGAGTCATTTAGAGCTTAATATATGTAGACGTTAGACATTGACATTGTGTTCATAGTTAATAATATTTCTAGAATAAGTAATCGAAGAATTCAAATAGAGAAAAATATTCAACAAGTGACCGAACAACACATTAATTCACGAATGCGCATAGCACATGAGTTAATTATCAGTGTTGTTCGGTCACGAGTTGAATATTTTTCGATATTTGAATTCTTTAATTAGTTATTCTTTTTATTACATTGGCAAATGGCTTTTTTTAAAGAAATTAATGTAAAACATGTAAGGAACTATATTTTTTTTCTACGAATTCACAATTTGTTTTGATCCGCTGTTATCGACGTCTTGACAATGCCTATTGTTGTATGACGTCAGAGAGTGAAATAACCACGTGAAATTATCGGTTTTTATTTAACTGGGAAATCAATATAATTCACTGCAACCAATGTAATAATATACTTTACTTTTACAGGGGTTCTTTGAAGAAATAGAGGATATTAAATTTGCTTTACAACAGTCAGCAAAATTAAACAAAGAATATGAACAGACATTAAGAAAAATGTGCGTGAAGTTTGGAATTCCTTATCCTCATCCGGAGAAGAACATTTTAGGTGACAGATCAAAATGGAAATGAACTTCTGGAAGTTGATAGTTGGATGGCATTTTTTACTGTGATATATTTATTTTTTGCTAGATTATAAAGTGATAAGTTTGTAAAGAGGCTGAAGTTGTATTGTGCCAAGGTGGTGATGCTAAGTGCAAATTATCATGAATTTAATTAAGTAGACTAATATGATTAGTGTTCACTAATATAACTAGATTTTATTGATGACAGAGATAGTGTTTAGAAGAAGACATTTCAGAACAATAGAATTTGTATTTTATAGATAAATAATAATATTTAATTGTTTTAGTGTTGTCAATATATTTAGAAATTAGAAAAAAGCATACAAGCAATAGAATAAGAAAATACCAAAAGGCAATTTGCACTATTACAAATTGAAGCTATATTTAGAAATATCTCTATTTCCAAATGCTGCTCATGTAACATACTGATAATGATTTTTACCAGCATTGTTGAAGGCAGAAGTAGGTCTTATCACCACTAGACTCTATCTTTCAACCAAAGATGAAGAACTGGATCTTCCATCACTGTATTGGATACCTAAACTACAAAAGTGTCCTTACAAACAACGATATATTTCTGGGTCTTCCAAGTGCTCCACGAAACCTCCTTCTAAATTATTAACATCTATTTTATCAGCAATCAAAGCAGGGCTTCAAAGTTAGTGTGAAACTGTCTGTTCTAGAGGTGGCGTGAATCAGATGTGGATATTAAAACATTCCAAAGATCTTTTAGAGTACATTCAATCTAAGACTCTCTCATCTTGCAATATTAAAACATTTGACTTTTCTATTCTTTACACAAGTATTCCCCATTCCAAACTAAAAGAAAAATTGAAAGAGTTGGTATTGCTTTGTTTCATAAAAAAGAATGTCAAACGTAGATTCAATTATCTTGTCTTGGGGAGGGATAAATCCTACTTTGCAAAGAATCACTCTGATTAAAAACAAAAAATCTCTGAAACTGCCATAATCAAGATGCTTGATTTCTTGATTGACAACATATTTGCTACGTTTGGAGGACAAGTTTTTCAACAGACTGTTCCATTCCAATGGGAACCAATTGTGTCCCACTTCTTGCTGACTTGTTTCTTTATTATTATGAGGCTGACTTCATACAGGTACTTCTTAAGAATGAAGATATGAAGTTAGCAATATCCTTTAACTTTACCTACCGCTAAATAGTTCAAAATCTACCCTATCAAACTAGAGATAAAAGATACAACAGATACAGTTAAGTCTGCCTAATATCTTGACTTACATCTAGAAATTGACAATGAGGGTTGGTTGAAAACAAAACTTTACAACAAAAGAGATGATTTCAGCTTCCAAATTGTGAAATTTCAATTTCTATGTAGCAACATTCCATCAGCGCATGTATAAAGAGCCTATTCTTTATATATATATTAATCGCCCCTTATTCACTATTCCTTATTTTTGCCCATTTTGTTTTAGGCCAAATTATTCTCAATTCTGATATCATCCTTTCAACCCTTACATATATGTAGTTTGTTTAAGAAACTTACTTCGGGTTTTGTTTCTCTTGTTTGCAGCATGAATGAACAGCATTTACCTTTTCCAAACCAGTGTTCTGGGTTTTAATTAGTTGGAATCACCTCAGTTGTTACTTTTCAATTTTGTTCCAAACGGGCTAGATTATGCTAGGTAAAGATGGTGTTCCAGCAAAGTTCAAAAGTGCTAGACCATGATATGCTATTTAAGCAGTTTACTAGTGGATACATTTCTGTACTGATATTGTCATTTTCATCTGAACTGAATAAATCGATTAACTGTATAAAAATTAATTCATGAGCACAATATAAATGACCAAACCAGTAAAAAAGGAAGAGCTAAAAAGAAAGATGTATACAATCAGTGAACAGTAGAAGTATTACGTTGAGCAATGTCTGTTATATTTGTCGTTGAGTCTCAATGTCATATACCCATTTCATCCTTTTAATAGTTTCAACATGTTTTTATAATCCAATGTATTACAAAAGCAACAACATTTATAATCAAACTTAATTTTTCAGCGATTCATTAATTTAAATGTTTTTGAATGGGACCTCATTGGTAAGTCTTTTGTAGACGAAAGCGTGTCTGGAATACAATTTTAAGCATGGTATCTTTGAGGATTTTGTTTTAACAAAGTCGTGCTATATACATGTACTAGAAAAAACAAAGCAGCCATTTAAGGATACAAAGTAAAAATTGTCCAAATCGTCTAATACACCCAGATATGTGTTTTCTTATTGTAAAAAAACTAATCGCTTATTTAAGTCAAAATCGCTTAACAGTATATTTGCAATTATAGTGTTACTTTTTTGCACCAACAATATCTAAAACCGATGTAACAACTTACAACAAAGTCATTGTGTGATTGAAACTGTTATTAAATTCGCTGATACTTGAATACTTTTAAGTTCTCAACTTCTAAATTAAATTCAAATTCTACAACAATAGGTGATAAATATGTTACATTTAACACGCAATATCAAGCAAATAAATTAAATGATTATGTTCAAGATAAAATACCCGCTGGTGTTAGATTCACGATTCCGTTTATTAAACTAGACGAAACTAAGAAATTACTTTCTAAACTAGAAACATCAAAAGCAACTGGACTTGATGAAGTTGGTCCGTTTTTCATTAAACTGTCATCGGAAGCTTTAGCCCCAAGTATAACGTATTCGATAAACTTAAGTATACTAGAGGGTGTTTTCCCAGAAAATCTTAAATTAGCTAAAGTAACTCCAATATTTAAAAATGGTGATAAACATATGCCAGAAAACTACAGACCTATATCAATACTTCCTACATTATCAAAAATATTTGAAAAACCTGTCGCAAAACATTTTTATCTATATCTGTCAAAATATAAAGTATTACATGAGGCACAATCTGGATTTCGATCTAACCACTCATGTCAGACAGCCCTTACCAAATTAATTGACACCTGGCTCAAATGTATTGATAATGGTAATGTTGTAGGAACAGTCTTTCTAGATTAAAAAAAAGACAGTTGATCTCGTTAATCACACCATTCTCTGCCATAAATTACATTTATACAAAGTCTCTTATTCAATAAAATGGTTTGAGTCGTACCTGTCTAATAGAAAACAAAAAGTGTGCTCTGGTAATACAGCCTCAGAATCTAAATGTATCAAATATGGGGTTCCCCAAGGGTCCATTTTAGGTCCCCTTTTGTTTGTCTTATTCATTAATGACATGACTTTAGAAGCCACTCATACACCCATTGATATGTATGCTGATGATACAACACTTCATACATATGTAACAAATAAGGAAGAGATAGAAAGGAAACTAAATTACGATGCCAACACCATAAATAATTGGTGTCTGAACAATAGGATGGTTATAAATCCCTTAAAAACTACTTCTATGTTGATTGGAACAAATAAGAAACGGACTTTGCTAGGAAATGATATGAATATATGTATACAAGATAGCCCAATCACACCCGTTGAAATACAGAAACTTTTGGGTGTATATATTGACAAAAATTTGGACTGGAAATTTCAAATTGACTATGTATGTAAAAACTTAAGTTCTCGTATCGCACTGCTATCTAGAATTAAGAAATTTTTGGATATAAGTAGTAGAAAGCTGTTTTATAATGCTTATATTCTGCCCATATTTGATTTCTGTTGCTCAATATTGGGAAATTGCTATGAGGATGGATATAAAAAAATTCTTAAAATGCAGAAAAGAGCTGCAAGGATCATACTTGATGCACCAATACTAACACCTAGTATACATTTATTTAAAGAGCTAAAGTGGTTGAATTTCAAATCTAGAATTTCATATCATAAACTTCTTCTTGTACATAAAATTCTAAACGATAAAGCACCTGATTACTTAAAGGAACTCTGTTGTCTAATTGTTAACCTACATAGTAGAAATCTAAGGTCATCTGCAAATAATAATTTAGCTGTTGTACGATCGAACACAATTCAATGAAGAAATCTTTTGCATATAGCTCATCTATACTTTGGAATAAACTACCAAATGAAATAAAATGTGAAAACCTGGACACTTTTAAACAAAAATGTGTTGATTTCTTGACTATAAATGATTTATAACAACTTACTCAAATATTCTAATGATTTGTATGTTATGTATATATATACATGTATATATATATATATATGAATTTATTTTTCTCTTGTTCTACAGACAGTTTATAGTTAGTATGAATTGTGCATTTACATAATATGTTAGAAACTGTAAGCTTTGTAATATTTGTACTGTTTGTTCTTTGTGAGGGCCTCAAGGTAGATTAGTGAAAGCTAATTGAGTCACCCTCTTTAAATAAAGTCATTACTTACTTACTTACTTACTTACTTAAGGGCAGATTATTGTCAACTTTCTGCAAAATTGTATTGCCATCGTTCAATAATACGATATAATATAACTTTCAAACTTAGTCAGATTTTCTAAATATAATGCATCCTTTTTTTTCAAATTAATATTATTTTAATTTGAAATTTTTTCTGTTTTTCCTATTCATTATTATATTTAACTTTTGTATCATTACTTTCCTCGACTTGTATAGTTATAAATATCTCAAATTTGAACAAAACACTTAATGCTTTTATCCTGTTTGTTCTAGACTCAAACCAGATTGTCATGTAAAATTGTTTGAATATTACAAGTGATAATACCTTAACGTTACCATCTGTTGTGTTTTATCAGAACTTCAATCAAGGATATAATGAAATTATCGTATATATTTATGGTGTTATTGCAAAATTGTGCGGAATATTCCTTACTCTTTTGAAACGCTAGAATTGGCTCTTGTTTTGAGCCTTTTAGTTTTGTTTACCAACACTTATCTGTTTGACAATTGACACTATTGTTTTGAGTTGATGATAATGTTTAATAATTCAGAATATTCTGACCATTTATAGATCATGAAAATCATTACTGCTTAGATGCTTCTTCTTGTAACTGATAATCGACACAGATGGTTTAGTACATATGTTTTCTTCGCATTGTTAAGTACGAGTAATATTATTCTTTGTTGCTTCTTTCTTAAGAAGACAACATTGACACTCGAAAAAGGGAAGCTAATAAGAACTTTTTGTTTTCAAACGGGTTTCTAGAGTTTTATTTTAATATTGGCAATGCATGCAGGTTAACTTTCCAATGCGTTTTATTCATAAAGTCAAAAATATGTCTGTGTTAGGGTTAATTGTCTGTTTTTACTATGGAATGTCACATGTGGAGCAGGATCTGCTTACCCTTATAGAACATCCCCGGTGTAAGGTGGGTCTATTGTTGCTCAGTCTTTAGATTTCTATGTTGCGTTTATTTGTGTACAGGTTTTTGTCTTCTTTTTGGAAAGATTAGAACTTGTTCTAAATCTTTACTAAGGCACCGGCCTCCCTAAAACACGACAGGTTAGCTACTGTTACTAAATGTATTCACACTGAAATATAGTTCCCTATGGTTCTCATGTATGTGCACATAATACACATATAAACTGGAAAAAAATGGGTATATTATTGGAGCAGTTCATTTAAGAATGTATGTCATTAAGGTGTGTTGACGTGCAGGCTTTTTAAAAAAAACCATTTTGATTAATAGGTAATTGGGTATTGATACAATACTAGTATGATTGACAACTGTCATTATCACTAAACGATCAGAGACAAGGTAGACCTTTAATTACAATGCCCCACCTCCTACACTGTCAATCAAATTGACCACATTACTTATCAACCTCAGTCTTACATAATTATACAGACCCTGCAATATACAAATATTTGACCTCATAATTGAATACACAGTTGTATATATTAGATGTTTGATATATATAAGGATGATAGATTTATTAATTGCTAATTACTTTTGATCTACATTACATAAAGTGATTTTGTAAATTATATCTGAAAGATAAATGATTAATGGATAACAATGAAATATGAATATAAATATGAATATATAAAAGGTATTCAAGTAAGGCCTATTTTTTACCTGATAAATTTGCAATAATGATCTGTAATTAATCAACAATTTAGATTAGTTCACTTTTTTATTTATCAGGAATTGGCTTGAAACAGTTTTAAAATTTTAAAACTTTTAATTATTATAAACAAACCATTGTTTATTAGTTTATTCCCCATCAATCATTATGTCTATTTTAGTCATTTGAACTTTTATTAGAAGTGAATATATATTTTTGCAATCAAGAAATCATCCACATTTCAATAAAATAAGTATTTTAATTTGTTTACGTTGAAAAGGTACATTTTCAATGCCCTGTGTTGAAAAATAATTTAAAAATTGATCAAAAGGCACTCTACAACTTTAAATCTTCAATGTCATTTAACCTCTGTTTCAACTTACAAAATGCCCCAACACAACATTTTTAGATTATTTTTGTTGACACTTATTTTAGGTCTTACAAGAATAGTTGGTAACATTTACTAGAAGACTTTTTGATTTGCAATTTTTTGTTTTTTTGAAACATGTTCAGAACAGGCAACATTGTTTCGATAAGATATAAACTGTAGTTGGAATACAATTGTGCAAATTAAGAGACCCATATTATTTAATTTGA
Organism: Mytilus galloprovincialis; assembly: GCF_965363235.1. NCBI lineage: Eukaryota > Metazoa > Mollusca > Bivalvia > Mytilida > Mytilidae > Mytilus > Mytilus galloprovincialis. Next base: position 5,462,968 of record NC_134843.1, on the reverse strand, counting down.
GCCCATTTTATCCTCATACTGGAAAAGCACGTCTCCTTCTAAAGACCTGCTGTTAATGCAATTTTCAGCAATATTGTTTTATTAATATATATGATAATGTATAATTAATATAATATGAAATAATTCAAACTAATCTTCTAACTTTCCATGAGTGATTTCCATCACTTTGATTTAGCCATGCCGTTGTCCCTTTGTTATTTTACACCTTTCATTAGAACAGTCTCTTATTATACAACCCGAAAGCATTGAATATATGAGCTAAAGTAATGCTTACATTCAAGCTAATTTTCAGCACACACATTTACAAGTGAAATTGGAATATGATATAGATATTTGCATAATGTGTACTTATGTAATACATGAAAAAGATAACATGAATCACAAAAATTAAGTCTAGATGAAATCGGAATGCATTTGCGTGCTATCATTACTTTTGAAACCAATTTTGGTTCATTGATGCAAATGTATGTATCAAAAAAATCTGCACTAAAGAACATTAGGGACAAAAGTAAATTATTTTGTATATTAGATACATTTCCGTTAGAATTGTCTTTAGGATTTAGGATTTGGGTTTGAATGTTTTCCCTTTTCAATTTTGGGATAAGCCCTCTAAATTTGCCAATTTTTTTAAACTGCAGTTTTGACAAGCTTAAATCATAAACGCTTTATGACATATTACTTCTACCTTTTGTTAATAGTTGGTTCTATATTTTTATGGGTACTCTTAGCAATGAATGTGGTTGTAAATTTGATAGATGCTTTTTGTGCTTCTTTTTTAGATATTTGTTTGTATTTGTTTTTATTAACTTTGTGACACAGTGATGACTGCTGTACCCCTATTTTAATTTTTACCTATTACGTCTGTTTTGTTCACACATCGTTGTAAATATAATGGAATTTTATGCGACTGTCATAGTGGGAGGTTTAGCGCTATAAAATCAGGTTCAATCCACCATTTTCTACATTTGAAAATGCCTGTACCAAGTCAGGAATATGACGCTTGTTGTCCATTCGTTTGATGTGTTTTATCATTTGATTTTGCCATTTGATTAGGGACTTTCCGTTTTGAATTTTCCTCGGAGTTCAGTAATTTTGTAATTTTACTTCCCCCCCCCCCTTCATATGTTAATACAAGGAATACACTGGAACAGTTGTTGTCTAGTACTTTTTAATTCCTGAAATTTATGATTTATCACTAAATAATACCAATAGAATTTTATATCTTCAATTTGAAGTATTTCATTTACTGTAAATAGAACTCTTTGATTGTTCATTTGGTATCTTCCGCATACTAATACCGATGTTTTCAATTATCATTAATAAAACGATTTTATTACCACTTTCTTTCGTACAATTAAATGCGCAATTACAGCTATTATTGTCTTCTAGTTTGATGTAATGAACATTTGTCATAAATAATCTATAAAATAGTGTTACAAAAGTTACTGAACTCAAAGATCAAATATTATATCATTGAAGCTATCGTTCGGACTAATTGATATAACAGTTACAGTGTCTACAATTTTTACAATTATAATTAAAATATGAGTCTCATATAGTATAACGAAATCAAAGTTCTATATTTTAATTAGATGTTATTTTTAAAGCCCGTACTCCAACGATAATGTTTTTTATACTGTTATGTTTAGAAATGAATAAGCAATCTTAAAATAACTATAAACCTTCTTTAATTCAAAGAAATTATTTCCACGTACATGTATAGAAAAGATCTGAGAAAATTGTTAAGGATGAAAGAACGAAGGCAACATGTACTTTCGTGAATTTCTGGAATCTCTTGAAAACTTAGTGCAAGTCGAGAGATGTCAATTTGTATTTTATTATAACATTTGTGCCTTATAATTTAGTCAATTCGGCCGTTCTTGCAGAAAAGAAAATCACTGAAGAAGTCCTTATAGTGGTTAATACCCGTATAAAACACATGTCTTCAATTGATAACATTTTCCAATTTAATTTCTGATATGTTCGTTTCCTCTTCATTATAGCCCATTTAACAAATTACACGATTTTATTAAATCCCTTTCTTTGATGTTGATTTCATTTGAACGGTAAGACATCATCACTTGAAAATGACTGGACAGTTTATCGGAATATCATGTAAAACAACATACCGTTAAGTTCATTTGTAGTTCACCGATACACCAGATGATAAATACGGTTGATTATATTTGCGAGATTCGTCTTTTCAGTCTTTAAAATAAAAAAAAAAACGTAGATAATCATGTGTAAAATAATGATTACTTTGGTGTAAATAAAACAAACTGGCACACGAAAGAAGCTTGTAGACAAATACTCGATGATTTCTGTTTTGAAAAAAATAATATTACTTTACATGTTGCTTTTGCTTTGAGTATTTTTATTCAAAATATTCCATTAAACTGGATGTTATGAACATTTTATTAGATAAAGACAACAGTAGTATACCGATGTCCAAATCTCAAAAATCATACGTAGACAAATCAAGGTAGCAAAATAAAAACAGGAATTAGCATATACACCAACAAGAATTTAAATGCCGGTATCAACAGCCCAGTAGTTAATGTAATTTGCTTTGGTCTTTCCGAACGGTAGTTACTTACTTTGTCCCTGCTATGCCTTATGGCACATAGGGTAAGAACAAGTTTCCTTCACTCTTCTCTGTTGGTTGCTTTCCTTTCTACTATCCTTTTACCTTTAATTCCTTTTCTATAGTGCGTCTCCATGTTGTTTTTGGTCTTCCTCTTTTCTTTTCCTTCTTGTGTCTATCTAAGGGCTACCTTGGTCATGTCTTCAGACTGTTTGCGTATAACACGACCAAGCCACTTTCATCTCTCTTGTTTCAGCAAAAAGTGTTGGTAATCTCATATAGGTCTTAGTTGGAGATTTTGTTTTGTTTGGCAAGAATATTTAGCCGGAATTTGGTGCAACTGTCGTACAAGTGAGAGGTTTAGCGCTATAAAACCAGGTTCAATCCAACATTTTTCTATATTTGAAAATGGCTGTACCAAGTCAGGATTATGACAGTTGTTGTCCATTCGTTTGATGTGTTTTTACATTTGATTTTGCCATTTGATTAGGGACTTTCCGTTTTGAATTTTCCTCGGAGATTTTTTTGTGATTTTTCCATTTTTCATTATCTTTCTCATACATGTGCTTTTCAAGCTTCAGAGTCTGTGATGAGTCTTAATTATATATAAGTAGACGAAGTCTGGTGTCTTTGATGAAATTTTCCTAACCACTGGATCGGTGCAATTATTAATAAATATTGAATAATACGAAACATGTCTACCCCCAGGTATAGTACTAAATTATAATCCTGGTACCTTTGAAAACTATATAGATTATTCGACACAGCATTTTAGAACGTAGGATTTTAATGTTTTTCAAATTCGCATGTAACTATTTTGACTATTTCAATTCGGGCATCACAACTGAATATTATAATATAGATGACACGATGATGTGTTTTTCAAACAAGTCGTAAACTAAAACATAATAGTTATCAAAGGTACCAGGATTGTAATTTAGTACGCCTGACGCGCGTTTCGTCTACATAAGACTCATCAGTGACGCTCATATCAAAATATTTATGAATCCAAACAAGTACAAAGTTGAAGAGCATTGAGGATCCAAAATTCCAAAAAGTTGTGCCAAATACGGCTAAGGTAATCTATGCCTGGAATCTGTTTTAACAAATGGTTATTTTAATTGTTTTATCTATAATTTGTTTAAAACATATTTTAGTTGCTTTGAACATTAGTGGTTTATCATACATTGGTTTTAATACTTTAAAAACTAACATGACCTTTCTGTCTTCCATGAATTCAGATTTTAATCCTCACTATGCGAGGGATGCACAGCTAGTCAAGAATGTTAAAAACTCCTATCATTCGTTTCTGTGTGTGTTACATTTTAACGTTGCGTTTCTGTTGTGTCGTAGTTCTCTTATATTTGATGCGTTTCCCTCAGTTTTAGTTTGTAACCCGGATTTGTTTGTTTTTTCTCATTCGATTTTTTAATTTAGAACAGCGGTATACTACTGTTGGCTTTATCTATCATTATTCTATTTTCTAAAGCTGAAATAAGGCATTTGTCATAAAAAAAAAAACTGTTTACGATATTCAGCATTACACTGTGATTTGATTGAGTAACATATCAACATCCGTGATTTAATCTCGTATACATTGGTTTGTAAGTTGGGTTTTATTTCAAGTTCTTATTTGTATAGATTTTTCTCCTTTATTGTAATATCTAACTCTATTTTTATGATCACAACGTTCACTTGAATGTGTCACGTGATAATACAGAGAACAGACTAACAGTTTAAGTGGACTTTCATGTAAAAGATATAATACACCTGTAAAAGACAAATTCGTTCGAAAGTAATTACAGATATGTCGTTAGTTATTCGACTTACCTAAGATCAGTTATAAGTCTGCATGAATATTGTATTTTTCTGTTGTTTAATTTCATTCTTGCTTCTTTTGAATAATGATGAGGAAATGCTTTAATTAGTTTTGACTTAATAATCAGTGAAGTGGTGTTTACTTAACTCTTCGCTTTGACATTATGATATACTTTAACCAGGGAATCATTAGTGTTTTCTGAACTTGTTTTCTTACCTGGGTTGATCCAGAAAACTGATTCTAACCATATAACTCTGTTTAAAAAATATTCCAAAACCAATGTCTTAACAAAAATACCGAATTTAAAGGTAAATTAAAAAGACCCAAATAAAGTCCATTAAACATGGCAAAAGAAAGGAAAACAACTGTCATATTTCTTATATGACTAGCTAAACTTCCCACTTGTATTATAGTTGTTTATTGTTTCATCATTTTGACAGAAGAGTACCAATAACCAAAACAAACGTAAATTTATCCTGTTGAACTTATTTTAAATAAAGCTAATACTAAAAATGACCACTGCCCTTTCCTCGATCTTAATATTTATATCATTAACGGAAAGCTTAATACTAAAATTTATGATAAAAGAGATGATTTTTCATTTCCTATCGTTTTTTTGTTTGTTTTTTTTTAAGACTTGAAATACATTTATTGAAAATCAAGGGGCCCTGTGTTTACAATGATCCAACGTCCAGGGGTAAACGGTGGACTCTATTAAAAAAAAAATTCTATTTTATATTTTTTCCATACAAAAGTTATACATTCATATTAATTACACAGATTGAGTTTGCGTATAAATTATTCACAATATTCTACCAGTAAATAAAATACATCAAACGTCCCCCAAAACACACTACAATCTACACAATAATTTACATTTACTTATATAATTGACATTTTATTTTTTGTACTTTTAACACCTGGATTACATTGTTATGTGTCGGTCAGTGATTTTATAGGTCACATGCTCGACCTTGTAAATGCGTGTATTGTATATTTCTATCGTTGGATGTATTATGTTCTAAAAAGGAAAGGAAAGTAAGTACAAATTATCACGTCACTTACTAATTAATGTATAAGATTTATTATAAGTTTTATTTCAGCTGCAAAATTTTCTTTTTTAGACGATAATGATTTGTCCATAGATTCGATTAAACTGCACAGTTCCCGTTTTGAATATGCTATCAATTGACTGGAAGTAAAACTTTTAGACTGATATTTGATTATATTCCTACATTTCCAAATAATCCATTTAACTGTATTCATAATCGTATTAGTTATGACATTGTACTTTTTGTTGTAATCGTACATTCCTAGTATGATAAGTTCTTCGCTCAATGGAATATATACAGTGTTATTAAGTACATTATATGTTTTAAGCGCATCAAAAATGTGTTCCCAAACAACCATTATAATGTTACAGCTGTGAAAAAGGTGTGTGAGAGTTTCCTTTTCTGTTTTACAAAAAATGGCATTTGCCATTATTTGATTTGCCGATTCTAAATAGTTTTTGCTCCGTATAGATAATGTTATGAACAATTTTCCAGCTAATTTGATTTGCTTTCCTAGAGGACATACTTTTATTTAAATTTATCCAGATCTTTTTCCACGGTAATTCCGAATTATACTGAATATTCCATTTTATTTGACAGTTTGGAACTATATCTAAATTTAACGAATATTGGATTAATTTCAAAGATATCTCACTTGGGATTACTACTTTATTCTGTTTATCGTAAAATTCAAATGTATTTTTAATGTAATAACCATTTTTGGGGGGTTCTGGGGGGTTTTTTAGTCTGTCCTTGAACAATTTTGGAATAGCTAATTTCAGCCTTGTCCATTCCGAGATCCAGTTTCTCTTATCTTTAAGAGTATTGTATATAAAGTTGTCGCTTTTGATGTTTTTCGTTTCTTCATCCCAATTCCACTTTTTCCGAAGTTAGCGAAAAAAATAGGTTTTTTGTTGTATTGAATTTTTATGTTTCCAAAAAGTTGTTGGTTTATGATATCGTTTTTATGTATTGGACTTTGTATACTTAAAAATTTTGACCACGTTTTAATTAACTCAAGATAGTATTTTGGAAAATTTTTCATTTATAATCTTCGTAAGTCCGAACACTTTGCTAAAAAATTATCACAATTATATTTGATATCAAACTTCTGTAGCCACCATTTGGCTATTGTTTTCCAGTTATCGGTTTTTGATCTTAAAATCTTTTGCATACTTTTGATTTGTTTGGATTTAATGAACGAGTCTATATTGATCATACCAATCCCCCCTTCCTCTACCGGTAAGCAACACACGTCCCTTTTAATTAAATTTACTTTTCCCTCCCATATAAAATTCCACATGACATTGTTTATTTCTTTTTTATATTTTTCAGGTATACCTCGCATTTCGATTTCGAACCCTATTTTAGATATAATCAATGATTTTAATATTAAGACCCTGCCCTTCAATGTTAGGTCACGAGATTTCCAAACCCCAGACACGCCTTGATCTTCTTTATTTTTTCTAACCATATAGCTTCTATATCAACACTGTCTCCATGCATGACTCCCAATGTCTTAATTGGTTCGCTTGACCACCTAATTTTTTTTATATTTTGGTGTTTTATTTTTCCAACGACCCAAATATACCCCTACAGTCTTTTCATAATTTATCTTAGCACCCGATGCTTTCTCATATATTTCTAAAACCTTGAATGTTTCCTCGATTGATTCCTCTGTTCTATTAAAAAATTGTGTATCGTCTGCAAACATGTTAATCTTAACCTCTTTCTTTTCATTTTCTATGTCAGGGTGGGGTAAATTTATTCCTTGAATTTTCGGATTAGCCCTAATTGTGGCTGCCATCGGCTCTGCTTGTAAAATGTATAGCATCCTATCGTTAATTATCCATTTTTAGATGGTGACGTTCCCTTCTCACCATCTTACGGTGTTTATATAACTCAACTTGTACGATTCGCTCGTGTATGTAACAATGTTTTAGATTTTAACGAGAAAAATTTATGTATTACTGAAAAATTATTACACCAGGGTTTTCGATATCACAAACTTGCTAACATTTACTAAATTTTGTCATCGGTATAAGGACATCCTTCGTAATTATAACTCTCAACATGCAGACTTCTTATACGTTCAGGTATTTCACATCCAATATTTTATGGAAATATTCTTTATAAAGCACAAAAATGTCAGTATTCACCTTAGAAGCTAACAAAACCTTTAAATAGACTTATTAAGAAGGGATATAGTTACGATACTGTTGTCAGGTCATTAAAGATTGCATATTTTGGCGTTAATATTGATTCACGTATAAAGTCTTTGCATCGGAACTAAACACATTTATTTCAAAACCAGTTGTTGGCATGGCACGGGTTATGTTCTTCTCATATATGTTATGATGGTATTATACTAAACCCCTCACGGGGAGGATTGTGCCTGATATTCATATGATGAAGACATAATTTTTCAATCAGTTTAATTGAAGTCTGGTGCTGGCATGTCAAATACTGCTAGTAGTCTGATGTTATTTATGTATTATTGTCATTTTGTTTATTTTCTTTGGTTAAATCTTGTGACATCAGACTCGTACTTCTCTTGAACTGAATTTTAATGTGCGTATTGTTATGCGTTTACTTTTCTGCATTGGCTAGAGGTATAGGGGAGGGTTGAGCTTTCACAAATATGTTTAACCCCACCGCATTTTTGCGCCTGTCCCAAGTCAGGAGCATCTGGCCTTTGTTAGTTATGTATTATTTTAACTTTTAGTTTCTTGTGTACAACTTGGAGTTTAGTATGGCGTTCATTATCACTGAACTAGTATATATTTGTTTAGGGGCCAACTGAAGGACGCCTCCGGGTGCGGGAATTTCTCGTTCATTGAAGACCTATTGGTGACCTTCTGTTGTTGTCTGCTCTATGGTCGGGTTGTTGTCTCTTTGGCACATTCCCCATTTCCATTCTCAATTTTATGTTATTGGTTAACATGACAATAACTTGGACTCAACAGCCAAAATTGTGTTAACATACATTATAGAAATACCACATCTGGACTTCGTTGCTCAAAACACTAGTTAACTCACAAACATGCAAATCAGAAACGAGAACGAAAAGAGGGACGAAAGATACCAAAGGGACAATCAAACTCATAAATCTAAAACAAACTGACAAAGTCATGTCTAAAAATGAAACAGACAAACAAACAACAGCACACATGACACAACATAGAAAACTAAAGAATAAACAACACGAACTCCACCAAAAAACTAGGGGTGATCTCAGGTGCTCCGGAAGGGTAAGCAGATCCTGCTCCACATGTGGCACCCGTCGTGTTGCTTATGTGAAAACAAATCCGGTAAATAGTCTAATTCGGTAGGTCACATTCATGAAAGGGAAGGGGATTGTAGTTACGACGTAAGGAACAAATCCGATATCATTTGTGAAACGCTTATTCCATAACGTCAACCAACTCGTGATGGCGTCCGTAAAATTTACGAAGGGATGATTTCAACTTCACTATTTGGAACTCTTGGTCTAATAGGTTCCTTGTGAGCAGCAACCCTCTATCAAGAAAATCATGATAGGAAATGCAAGCACGGGAATATCGTATCAATTGGGAGATATATACCCCGTATGCAGGTGCTACTGGAATGTTGCTACTTAGAAATGGAAAGTTCACAATTGGAAAGCTGAAATCATCTCTTTTGTCGTAAAGTTTTGTTTTCAACCAACCCTCATTGTCAATTTCTAGATGTAAGTCAAGATATGAGACCAACTTAACTGTATCTGTAGTATCCTTTATCTCTAGCTCGATGGGATTGATGCGTTCCACATAGTCACCAAATTTTGAATTATTTAGTGAAAGAACATCATCTATATAGCGGAAAATAGAGTTAAAGGATATTGCTAACTTCTTGTCTTTCTTCTTAAGAAGTTCCTGCATGAAGTCAGCCTCGTAATAATAAAGAAACAAGTCGGTAAGAGGGGCACAGTTTGTTCCCATTGGAATGCCGACAGTCTGTTGAAAAACACGTCCTCCGAACGTAACAAATATGTTGTCAATCAAGAAATCAAGCATCTTGATTATATCAGTTTCAGAGAATTTTTTGTTTGAATCAAAGTGATCCTTTACAAAGTAGGATTTATCCTTCCCTAAGACAAGATACTTGTATCTACGTTGGCCATTCTTTTTTATGAAGCAAAGCAATACCAATTCTTTCAATTTGTCTCTTAGTTTGGAATGTGGAATACTTGTGTAAAGAGTAGAAAAGTCAAATGTTTTAATAGTGTTACGAGATGAAATAGAGTTATATTGTATGTACTCTAAAAGATCTTTGGAAGTTTTAGGTATCCACATCTGATTCACGCCACCTCTAGAATAGGCAGTTTCACAATAACTATGAAGCCCGTCTTTGATTGCTGATAAAATAGATGTGAATAATTTAGAAAGAGGTTTCGTGGAGCACTTGGAAGACCCAGCAATATACCGTTGTTTGTAAGGACACTTATGTAGTTTAGGTATCCAATACAGTGATGGAAGATCCAGTTCTTCATCTTTGGTTGAAATTCCAAAGGAACACAGAACAGACCTATGATTATCCAGGATTTTCTCTTTGGTAAGTGTCGTGAGGGTATATGTTGAGTTTCCAAGTGAATTGTCAATACCTAATTCGTTTATCAAGCAGTTAATGTAATGCGTTTTACACACAAAAACGATGTTGTTTGGGGCTTTATCTGCGGGGACAACAACACATTTGTCATGGAGGTAGGATAGGTGTTTTGCATCATTTGGGTCTTTAAAGATTGACGTAGCATGGACATTGAAGGACCCATTCAGTTTCTTAATTCTGATCAACGACCTCACTGCCTTAATCCATTCGGAAAGAGTGTCTACGTCTTCCTTCTCGCGCTTAGCCCATTGCCTGGCACAATCCTCAACTGAATCCATCAAAATTTTAAAGTTGTATTTCAAATTGATGGATTTAGGCTCACGATATTTCGGACCTTTCGATAACACATTTCGTAGAGAATTGGGAATTGGGAACTAGCACAGGTGCAATCAGGAGGTTTAGACTGGAAGTCGTCAATATCGAGATCCTGCAAAACGTGTTTGTAATTGAAAATTTTAGTTGCAATAGGTTTGGTATAGGTATAAGAAATGATTGGTACAGACTGGTCTTTGAAATAAGGAGGTATTTTCGATTGAACTAATTTATGATAATGATATTGCCTAAGTTGACGCCATCGAGACCTTTGTTGGCAAAGGAAAGATTGGGAAAAGACTTTTCTCTCTTTTTCATCTTTGCCAATGCGAACTGGATTGTAAAGTCTGTGACGTGCAATATCCGAAATTATAGCTTCAAGTTTGTATTGGTTTGAATGAGGGTTTGTAACAGTGGATTCCAAACATAAATTGAACAAAGAATGAAGTTTTGAAAGGGGTAAGGAATAAAGTTTCGTGCGAATATGATGAATATCTAACGGCTTTTGTATAAATGGCAGCAAGTCATTAATAGATACATCATGCAGAGAAGGTGATGTATAATGACGATGACCACGAATGCGCCTACGTCGAGGAGTCGAGTTGAAAATATTCATCACATTCACCGAGTTACACGAAGGACTAGATAGAATACCTATACCATCAATTTTGTCATTGCAACTATAATGTGTCGCAGTTCCAAATTGTCTTATCCAATAGTCCTCTTTTGTTTGTAGTTTTGTCTACGGAGAGTCGTTGAAAGATTAGGATTGTTAGAGCTATGGTATATCTTTTCGATAATGCGAACTGTCATAGAAACGATGAAATGATCGAGCTGATTGAAATGCTGGTACAGAATGTCGTTAGCATTGAGGTTAATGTCTGATCTATGACTGCACATACGTTTGTTTAGCCTTCCTTTCGTTTCACCGACGTATACCAATCTGCAAAGGTTGCACTCTATTCCGTAGACGACATTTATCGATTTACAATTCAGCTGTTTCATCAAACTGTGTCCTTTGGAATACATCTTTTATTAATACCGACATTCATAAGTACGATTGAATGGTGAACTTGCTTTTGTCGTCCTAATTTTTTTTCTTTTGCATTTTTAATGTACCGTTGGTAACTTGCTCCACGATTTTACATCGATTGAAACAGTATCGAAGAGATTAAGAACGGAATATGGAAAATAAAAATGAATATTGTAATAATAAAGACTAAAAAAGTGGTGGCGTCTTTTGAAGTATACTGTTTGAAGTATTCCTTTGCGTCTAGATGTGAAAGTATATCATAGGAAAATATAATGTGTCTTTTGAAGTATGAAAAGAAAGTATTTCTATAATTGATGATATATAAAAAAAAAGATAGACTTTACACTATGTCGTTATAAGACGTTAACATTTTCAATTAAAGTCGTATGTTCAAAAAAGTCATATTACTGAAAATAAAATGATGAAAAAAAACTCATGTACGAACAAATCTATATATCTTAAACATTTTAAAGTCTTGGGTTGACCCTCTACCTTTTTCTGTCGAGGCGTCAACATAATTATAAATTACCATTGAAACGGGGGCTTTTCATGAAGAATGTAAAGGAGCTAACATTATCATTTGACGTTCCTCTATATAGATGATGTTCCTCACTAAATAGTTCAAAGTGTGATGTCTATTTTGAACACAACTATCCAACTTTTAATAGGATTCCACAAATAAATAAAATCTTGCTCAATTCTTGACTTTCATATCGAAATTGTCTATGAGTGTCGGTCTAAAAAAGAAAAGATAATTTCAGCTTCTCAATTGTGAATTCTCTTTTAGTTATTCCAACATTAAACCAGCATATTCAGATGGATGAATTATCTACCAGATGAAACGATAATTCAGAACTTTCCTGTCATAATTTCCTTGAAAAATAGCTGTCAATTGTTTGTTGCAACAAGCCCGTAATTCTTCTTCGACTGAAATTTTCACCAAATGTGTACTTACCATGAACTTCATACTAGGTGCAGTACGTGGAGCAGGATCAGCTTACACTTCTATAGCTCAATATCGAATTAAATTCCGAGTTCGCATTCTGACTTATATTATAAATTATCTCTTTTTCATGTACTTATTCATATATGTAAATTAAAGGGCCATTAGCTACGAGAAACAAACAAAAAAAACAACAATAAAATTCCGTTTAGTTCAATCATTAATAAAAGTGAAATAATGAAATGATGATTCGTTTTAGCAGCCAATTTGGTATAATTCTATCAAAATAAACATATTAGTTTTAGTATGTTATATATCAAATATGATAACTTGAGTCACATCGGTGAACATGAATTTGCCAGACAGTATCCCTTTAAAGACATATAAAATTTTATAACTGATATTTTTGTTCTCAATGCTCTTTATCTCAAACCGAGCACCAATGGTGAGTCTTTTGAAGATAAAAATAGTGTTTTGCATACATATTTATGGGCACCCTTTGGGTCAGATGAGATAAAATTAATTGATGTGCAATTATGATTGGTTTTAGTAAAACAAATTCCATTTGATGGAACCAAAATCATTTATAAAATGTAATTATTGTATCATATATTATAAATCATTCATGGAAATAAATCTTCAGACTTTTTCAAATACATGAATTGGACTTCAGGGAATAAACCAAATTGAAATTTCATTACATCCTTTTCAGAAACATACTCTTTACAACGTGAATTGTCATTGGTTTTTACCAATTCATATTTTCTTATTCATAAAACAACTGTGTTCTAATTTTATTCTTTAGATGTTTAAAAGCACGATTGAATTATTTTATTCAAAAACAACAATTCATATTATCTATCTGTGTAGTATGCAGTTCGTACTTTATGTTAAATGAAAAAAATCAAACAACTCCCTATTGTCATAATAAAATTGAGAATGGAAATGGGGAATGTGCCAAAGAGACAACAACCCGACCATAGAGCAAGCAACAGCAGAAGGTCACCAACAGGTCTTCAATGCAACGAGAAATTCCCGCACCCGGAGGCGTTTTTCAGCTGGCCCCTAAACAAATATATACTAGTTCAGTGATAATGAACGCCATACTAAACTCCAAATTGTACACAAGAAACTAAAAGTTAAAATAATACAAGACTAAGAAAGACCAGAGGCTCTTGACTTGGGACAGGCGCAAAAATGCGGCGGGGTTAAACATGTTTGTGAGATCTCAACCCTCCCCCTATACCTCTAGCCAATGCAGAAAAGTAAACGCATAACAATACGCACATTAAAATTCAGTTCAAGAGAAGTCCGAGTCTGATGTCAGAAGATGTAAACAAAGAAAATAAACAAAATGACAATAATACATACATAACATCAGACTACTAGCAGTTAACTGACATGCCAGCTCCAGACTTCAATTAAACTGATTGAAAAATTATGTCTTCATCATATGAATATCAGACACAATCCTCCCCGTGAGGGGTTTAGTATCATACCATCATAACATATATGAGAAGAACATAACCCGTGTCATGCCAACAACTGGTTTATTAATAATAAATATGTTTAGTTCCGATGCAAAGACCCTATACGTGAATCAATATTAACGCCAAAATATGCAATCTTTAATGACCTGACAACAGTATCGTAACTATATCCCTTCTTAATAAGTCTATTTAAAGGTTTTGTTAGCTTCTGAGGTGAATACTGGCATTTTTGTGCTTTAAAAAGAATATTTCCTGTACCAAGTCAGGAATATGACAGTTCTTGTCCATTCGTTTTTGATGCGTTTTGTTAATTGATTTTGCCATGTGATTATGGACTTTCCGAATTGATTTTCCTCTGAGTTCAGTATTTTTGTGATTTTACTTTTTTCCATAAAATATTGGATGTGAAATACCTGAACGTATAAGAAGTCTGCATGTTGAGCTATATTTCCGAATGATGTCCTTATACCGATGATAAAATTTAGTAAATGTTTTGACTAGTTTGTGATATCGACAAGGTAACGTCACCATCTAAAAATGGATAATTAACAATAGGAAATGAGAAATCATCTCTTTTATCATAAATTTTAGTATTAAGCTTTCCGTTAATGATATATATATCAAGATCGAGGAAAGGGCAGTGATCATTGTTAGTATTAGCTTTATTTAAAGTAAGTTCAACAGGATAAATTTCTTTAGTATACATACTGAAGTCGTAAGCACATCTTGATAGCATGAATTGAACCCCTTTCGTAAAACCTGTTAAATTATTTTCAAAACTCTTAGTTTTACCGAGTTCCTATTGTTTAAAGGGCACATAACTTTGTCATCACAAATTAAAAAAAGATATTAGGGTGTGCTTCAATTAGATAATATCATCTAAATAAAACATAACCATACAAGTTGTCTAGGTCTAGAGCAATGATCAACAAAGAGCATTTCCTTGATAAGATTTTGCTTCTGTTTAGTATGTACGTATTTGTTTGTATGTTTTGTAGGCGTGTGCGCAATTATGTTGTATGTATAGCATTTTGATATCTTAACTTGACTTAACGATATACATGTATAATAAAATTTTGAAATCGATTGATTACTGCTTTTATTAAAGTAAATGGAAATACTTTAGTTTTATAGTTTGCGAAAGTTTTATGTATATATTGACAATCCTTTGACTTGTGTGTTCAGGTAATGGCAATTGAGTACATGGGACAGATTTATGAAACAGCATACACATTTTATTTTCCTTCTTTTTAATATTATATTTCTACAAAAGTTGAATCTCACTTATGTTCATAATTTTCCTTTCATATACTGATTGTAACAAAGTTTAGTTCAAGCAAAGCCTTTTTTTTTGGATTTCCATTTTTTATAGGTTACTTTAAAACATAAAAACATTCTGAAAACTCCGATCTATCACAGATCAAAAAAGGTTTGGTTGGAATCGGAGTGTTGAAAATTAGCACATAAAGAACATATATATGCAATTACTCTAATGGTTTTTTATTTTATTTTCTAATCAACAGTGTTTCATCTTCATCAAGCAAATTATACGATTTAAGTGAAGGTATTTTTATGATTTATTTTAACACGCACAGTAAATGACATCGATTTACTTTTTAATGGATTTCAAGTTGTAAATGCACCAAATAAAAACCAATAACATGACACAGAAAACATTTATATAAACAAGTACATTGAACAGGGTTAGGAACGGCGTAAAGTTTCCTTCTGTCTAACTATCTGTCTTATTAAAATAAAAAAGATAGATATGAAGATATAAACTATCTACTTTCTGTGAAAGACAACATATTGTATCGACTTCATTTGATATTGAAATTAAGTGTGAAAACTAAAATACTCAAACTAGCTTTCTTTTTATAACTGATTACAGCAGATCTATGCCAGTAACCTTCGGTTATCAAATAAGGCGTGAACTTGATACCATTTTGTCAGAATGAAGGTGCGTAGGTTTCCTATTGGTAATATTTCTAAACAAAAGAGGGACAAAAGATACAAGAGGAACAGTCAAACTCATAGATCGAAAATAAACTGACAACGCCATGGCTAACAAAGAAAAGGACAAACAGACAAATAATAGTACACAAGACACAAAATAGAAAACTAAAGACTAAGTAACACGAACTCCACCAAAAACTGGGGGTGATCTCAGGTGCTCCGGAAGTGAAGCATATCCTGCTCCACATGTGACACTCATTACAGGACAACCCATAATAGTGCTGTGATCTGGTCAAAATGTTATTCAGTAGTTGTACACTAAAGTTTGTTAGATTGTTAAAAAAGAGAAAAATAAGATTTGACGATAGTTAATGGTATATCTTTGTTATTTCAAAAGTTAACTAGAACACACCCGCTTAATCGGTGGCATATACAGCTTGTAAACTGTCGTAGGATGATTTTATAAAGGCAATTATGTATGGAGAATTTCATAAAAGGTATCAAAAGCCCTCTCCCTTTTACCAATGTCCGATATGTGTTTCCTTTCTGTTAAAATCAATTATTTTCGTGTTTCTGGCTTCAGACCACAATTATTCTTCTCCTTTGCTACAATGATTCTTTCAGTAAAAGTCAAATCAAATTAAAAATTTGCACCGTTTCAAACATGAAATGAATGTAGCTGCTTATATATAGACCATCATTAGTCTAATAAAATATGCTTCTAGGACAATGCATCAGTGCCTTTTCTTTTGATAGCCTTATTAACATACCAATGGTAGGATATGAATCATGTATTAATGACTAAGACCGACTTAGGCTAATTAGAGGGTTTACCGGAGGGGTCCTGATCCCGGGCTTAAAATCATGAAATCCCGAGATGCAGAATTTAAAGAAATTCATATCCCGAAATCGAAAAATATATTCCCGGATTCCGTAAGGATCAATCCCCAAATCCCGAGCTTAAAACACCCGATTCCGACGCCCCGAAAAAGGTCCTGTCTCCCTCTAATCTCTAACTTACTGTCAATGCCCCATTTATGGGCATTATGTTTTCTAGTCTGTGCATCCGTGCGTTCGTTCGTTCGTCCGTCCGTCCGTCTCGCTTCGGGTTAAATTTTTGGTCGAGGTAGTTTTAGATGAAGTTGAGCATGTTTTACTTACTAATATATATGCAAGTGGTAGATCTATGACCCCTTAAATAGTAAACATTTCAAAGAAAACAGTAGACAGAATCAGGGACTTTCTATACTAACATAGAAAGTCCCTGACAGAATACAGATAGTCTCTATATATTAAAGTAGTATAATCGTAGTTTACATGTAGATAAACGCCGAAAATAATTCTCCTCTCTAAAGGAGATATAATAATTGTGGTTCTTGCGATCTAAATACCATGATATTATGAAACGCGAAAAATAATTGTCCGCTCTAAGGAGGTATAATAGTTGTGATTCTTGCGATCTAAACACCATGATATGGAGAACGCTCTGAATGGCTTATTTATTTTTCATTTTTGTTATCTATCATACGATTGGTTGTACTTGTGTCACATGTTTTACTTATTTTAATATATACGTTAACATTTCAAAGAAACAGTAGACAGAATACAGAGAGTCTCTATATATTGAAGTAGTATAATCGTAGATTACATGTAGATAAACGCAAAAAGTAATTGTCCTCTATAAGGAGGTATAATAGTTGTGGTTCTTGCGATCTTGCGATCTAAACACCATGATATTGAGAACGCTCTGATTGGTTATTTATTTTTCAGTTTTGTTATCTCTCATACGATTGGTTGTAATTGTGCATGTTTCAAACCGGAAGTCTTATCTATGACTAAAATTTAGTCTGATGACGGAATCATATCCGGACTCCTTTTTTGTCGTTATTTTCCAAAAATAGCTCAATCTGAATAATCATAAGAATGGATGACAAATGCGACTATGCATGTTACCTATAGAACACAGAGGCCTGAGGATTTATTGTGGAAGGTAGAGAAGCGACATACAAAATGAGGTTTAATAGTATAGATGTTACTTAACTATCTAGTCAAATCATAAGCAAATGCAATTCCCTAAAGATTTTTTTCATTTCGTTTGTACATTGTAAATAGATTAAAGAGATCAGAACATCGTATCGGTAAAACACAGTGACTTCCTACCTATCAATAATGATCCACTATACACCAGTAGTTTTCGTTATTATAAGCTAAACATAATGTAAATTAAGTTTCAGTACGGTAGGGAAATAAATCTTAAGAAGTTACTAAACGAATATATCTTTTTTATTTAGTTCTAAATCAATCCTAATTCTATCTCATTTTTGAATGATAGTTTTTCATATGTGACGTCATGCTGTTTCTAAATTTCATAAATTCAAATGTGGCATAACGTTTCTGCCTTTTCGCCATCGTATGTGACGTCACAATTTTTTTAATTACGTTGACGCTTGGACTGATTCGGATGTGTGTCTATTTTGTGATAAACTTGGGTTTAGTTTTCTGTAATTAGTTAATATTTCAGTTTCATTATGTATATCTCTTTCATATTCATTTGTTAACATTTACTGTTTGCAATAGCATTAAGTATTCTATATAATAAGGATGTTCTTATCCCGTGCATAAAAACAATGCCGTATTTGTCAAAACCTTTTCAACTTTTAATCTTCAGTGCTGTACAACTTTGTACCTTTTTCACGTTCGATCTTTTATATCTAGGCGTTATGTATTCAGGTTTAGTTTTCTGTAATTAGTTAATACTTTAGTTTCTTTGTGTATATCTCTTTCATATTCATTTGATAAAATTTACTGTTTGCAATAGCATGAATTGTTCTATATAATAAGAATGTTCTTATCCCGGGCATAAAAACAATGCCGTATTTTGCGAAACCTTTTCAACTTTTGATCTTCAGTGCTGTACAACTTTGTACTTTTTTCACTTTCGATCTTTTATATCTGGGCGTCACTGGTGAGTCTTGTGTGGGCAAGGCGCGTTTTTGGCGTATTGAATTTTAAACCTGATGCTTTTTGTTATCTATTAATCATGTTTTTCTGTGTCTAATATGTTCTCCTATTTATTTGTATTGTAGTCCTGTAATATTATGTTGTCATTTCAATGTTATATTTAACTTTGCCATTAAAGTGCGAGGTTTGGCATGCCTTAAAACCAGGTTCAACCCACCACTTTTATTCCCCTTTAAAAGTGTCCTGTACCAAGTCAGGAAGATGGTCATTGTTATATATTGTTCGTTTCTCTTTGTGTTGCATTTTAACGTTGAGTCGTTTGTGTTTTCTCTTATTTTTGAGATATTGAGATAAGACGTGGCACGGTACTTGTCTATCCCAAATTCATGTATTTGGTTTTCATGTTACATTTGTTATTCTCGTGGTGTTTTGTCTGATGATTGGTCTGTTTCTGTGTGTGTTGCGTTTCGATGTTGTGTCGTTGTTCTCCTCTTATATTTAATGCGTTTCGCTCGGTTTTGGTTTGTTACCCCGATTTTGTTTTTTGTCCATGGATTTATGAGTTTTGAACAGCGGTATACTACTGTTGCCTTTATTTATATATTTCACAGGATTTGTAATAATCAGTTCCATCCAAATACCTTTCATCTCTGTCCTAACCTTAATTAGCTCTATTAAAATTATATGGATTTTCAAGCAGATTATCACGAAAATAAATCTAATCTTATGCCTTTTTGAAAAAAAGCTTAATGAAAATATTGATTGTTGTTGAAAACAGAATTGCCCTGGCAAAGTAATATATTTTTTTAGATTAAATTATCTGAATCAGTCAGCTTAAAACAATGTACTCATTTCAACAAAAGTAATTTCATACATTACTTGAATTAATTCAATTCGAATAGTCTAATTGCAAGAAAATAAAAATTGTGAAACAGACATTCTTATAACAGCAAACTGGTGAATATAGGATTTTATCATCTTTTATGTCTTATTTTACTACAATGTAAGATCAAATTCAGCTGAGGGAGGGGAATTTGATGGTTGCTATACCACAGTTTACATAAACGCACTTGATGTCTACATTAGTTTGCAATATTTCGATAAATGATTTTACTATGCCTTCTGTGTATTAAATCAATTAGCTGTGAAAAGTTATTATTTTGTTGTGAAGCCCAAACTTTCAATTGGATTCAACATGCTAATGAAAATATAAACCTATACAAATATATGTTTTTTTTACAATCTAAAAGTTTGGTTGGTTATTGTTTGGTATAATCTCAAGACATTATCATTTGGTATCCATCATTTGGTCCTCATTGCTTTAGAATTTCGTTCTTTTTAAATTTTTGATTCGAGGATCACTGTTGAATCTTTTGTCTTCTAATGTACAAAAATCATATATCTGTTATCTTTGGTGAAATTATTAACTCCTAACACTTATTTACTTTCATTTGTCTCTAGCTAATCGATTCGTGAGATTTGCATATCGGTAAACTGTTGTCGGCTTAATTTTATAAGTCATTTCTTAACGAAGGATACGGCTTCATTTCTATTTTTTTTGGCGTGCATTAATATTTACTTTTATGACTCATCTTTGGTATATAAATATTCATATCTATACAATATAACTTTTATTTCCATCCCGAAACAATTATGATAAAGATAGCTTTTCTTTCATTATCAAGTCATTTGACAAGAAACTGAGATTGTTACTTGGGCGTCATAGTGTTGAGCTACATGTGGAGTAGGATATGTTTACTCTTCCGGAACACCTGAGATCACCCGCGGTTTATGGTGGGGTTCGTGTTGCTTAGTCTTTAGTTTTCTATGTTTTGTCTTGTGTACTTTTATCTGTCTGTTTGTCCTTTGATTTTTTAGCCATGGCGTTGTCAGTTTATTTTCATTCTATGAGTTTGACTGTTCCTCTGGTACAGTTCGCTCCTTTTTTATAAATCCATGACGACAATATTTATATAAACAAGAATATTTTTCATGATAACACTCAATTGAATAAAAATAAAATACTTCTTGTATTTTCATAAAGATGCATGAAAAGGTAGAATTTCCTATAGATTTGATCTGTTAAAGCAAACTCTCGTCAAAGACCAAGGTTATAATTTGGTACCCCAGACGCGAATTTTGTCTACAAAAGACTAATCAGTGGCGTTCGAATCAGAACTTATACAAGGGCAATTAAAAAACAAAGTGGATGACTATTGAAATTCGAAAATTCTTTAAAATTATACCAAATATACTAAAAACTTTAAAGCTCACCTTCTGACTCTCAATTATTTTATGACCTATCAATATCTAATGTCTGTTAAAATGTATCTTCCCATTTTCAATTGAGTAGTCCTTCAGACACTTTTGAAAAACAATAAGATCAATTAATTTCACATTCAGACTTATTAATGATGTTCTTTCCGTTTTTACAATCCAAACTTTTCCGATTGGGTTCCATCAATTGATTCATCCTTTTCTAAAAAATAAAAGTTGATCGGAAGATACCAATACATTGATGACAGATATTCCGTATCAACTTCCCAAATAATACATGATGGTCTTGAGGTATAGATTCTAGGCACTGACGTTGTTTTTATCATCTCATTACGAGTTATATTGTTCTTTTATATGTCTTTGTAAAGTATTCACCATTACTGCAATATTCTTTTGGCGTGGTTCGGTACTTATGCATCCCACCAATCTGTTGTGCTGTGGTCATGCTTTGTATTCTTGTCTTCATTTTTACCTTTGTACTTTGACTATATGCCATTTTGTTTGTATTTGTTGACTTATTTGTTTGTTTTATAGTAATAAAGATTAATAACTCAATGTTGACTACGTATTATATATATTTATATTTATGACATTTTCACCTTTTATGTGTGCTTATTTTGTTCACACATTGTTGTCAATATAATGGATTTGTATGCGACTGTCATACAAGTGAGATGTTTGGATAGCTTTAAACCAGGGTTAATCCACCATTTTATACATTAGGAAATTCATGTACCAAGTCAGGAATAACACAGTTGTTTTTCATTCGTTTGTATGACTTGTATGACAGTCGCATAAATCATTTTATCATATTGGCAACAGTGTCTGAACAAAACAATCATGCTTAAAATATATATAAATGATAATTTTAAGGTTACGCATCATATTAAGCGGTTTATTTCAGTGTAAGCCAAAGACAATGTATTTTCTCTTCACTCACAACAGTCTGATTTGAGGCAAAACTTTTTCCGTTGATGTATTCATTCGTGGAATCAGATCACCGATGACAATAGTAATTTTGGTAACTATTCGACATAATAAAAAAAAAAGTCTGAGTTTCCGACTGAGGCATTCCAAAACGGTTAAACAGTACTGATATAATGTTTTGAGCTATAAACAGCTTAATAGTATCGGCATTTTATAAAAGCTGTTTCTTCTCAATATTTTTTTATTTATGATGCTGTTTTTTAAAGGACCCATATTGAATGACTCTGTTGCATTTTTTTTTTTTTTGTTGCACTTTAGTGTTTCTTTTGTTTCGTTGTTTCCCTCTTATAGTTGATGTGTTTTCCTCGGTTTAACCCGGATTTGTTTTCTCACAATCAATTAATGACTTACGAACAGGGGTATACTTCTGTTGCCTTTATTGACTTATTTGAAAACAAGTTAGGAGTGTCAATTATGAACTGGTGTGTTTTTAGATTAGCATCTGATTTGCATACATCCATGTTTTTAATTTCTATATTTTCATAAAAGTTTATACAGTTTATTCGAGTTTTTATACAACTTCAAGTTCACTATATAATGATAAATAAAGTCTATGCCAACGATTCTTTATTTTAAGGTATAGGTATATATGTAAATAGCAATGAGTATAATACATAATGATATAAGGAATCTCCACTAATGCCATTTGTTAAGTGTCCAAACTTTTATCAAATCATACGAAACCTTGCTGCAATCTATATTACGAAGTTAAATATCAAAAATATCGAACTCTAAAGGAAACGAATCATTACAGCACTATTACCTCAATGATAAAATAAGACAGATGGATTCAAAATATCAACATTAGAGATGTATTTATTTTTGTGAACTATGAGACCTAGAGGTACCTTGTACTACTGATATCTATATTTAAGAATATATCATAGTTTCCGAAAACATTTAATTTTCATAATTGTATCAACATTCGGCATACATTTGCGTGTTCAAATCATGTTTTGGACAGAGAATAATGTTACGTAAAATCAAATAGTTTCTTCTGATTTATTCATTGGAAGCAATGAATAAAAAGTCAAACAGACCAGATGCAATGAAAATGGATTTTTGAATAAAATGAGAATGCTAACTTATGTGTTACAATTAACACTATTTTCCGTTTCTTAAACGCTGCTTACTCTGTTTCTGTCTAGTTTTTGTTATGTATAAATTAAATTTGTTATGGTTCATTATAATTACTATTTACTTATCATTTGATTTTGCCATTTGATTAGGTACTTTCCGTTTTGAATTTTCCTCGGAGTTCAGTATTTTTGTGATTTTACTTTTTTGGATAGTAAATAGTTTTATATAGCTTTGAATGTAAATTTTGTCATAATTTATATTTGGTGCATTCGATTTGATTTAATATTATTTAGATATATATACATATAAGTATCAAGGCGTCCACATCATCTTTACTTACAACTTTTCCGAATAAAACTCGGACTTTGTTATTGTTTCGTCTTTGGTCAAATTACAATTCTTATTAAACTCCTGTTGAATAGAAATTTCTTGAACCTGATTTCGACCTCGAAAACAATGCCCAACAACCGAACCACAACGACTTAAAAGTTGTTTTAGATGTCCTGAATTTGAAGCAATTGTTAAAACAACACACACTGATACA
The DNA here is from genome assembly GCF_965363235.1 of Mytilus galloprovincialis. Taxonomy (NCBI): domain Eukaryota; kingdom Metazoa; phylum Mollusca; class Bivalvia; order Mytilida; family Mytilidae; genus Mytilus; species Mytilus galloprovincialis. The sequence continues at coordinate 5,439,304 of NC_134843.1, read as the reverse complement.
AGTTCTTCTATCCTTAGACAAGTCTGTAAAATCCACCATGGCCACGCATCAACTATGTTATTATTGCTGTAAACACCAAATACACCAACTGCACTGTAGATATGGGTCCCAACAATAGCCACTGATGTCGCTGACGATACGAAACAAAGAACTATCAACCGTTTTATTGTGCTTGATTCTACAAAAAAGAAAGAACATTTGATTATTAAGATAAGTTTCCTTATGAGAGCCAATGAATAAAAAAAGAAGATTATATATACATTCTTTGCAAAGATATACAGACTGCACTGGCAAGCCATATGTTATATAATATCTATTTATTCAATTCAAAAAAAGTTTGAATAATTGTAAATCTATGTTTTTTCCATCACTAAGGGTCTAGTATTTTGTTACGCATTCTCCCAAAAAGTTCTCCTCGTTATGAATTTGCATGGATATTTGCAAAGCAAATGATACATTCCAATACAAAATGTATATTTGAAATATAAACCGAATATAGTGTAAGGGAAAGTAGTTCCCTGGTGGCCATACTATCAAGTTCAGTTTAAATCGACTAGACTATTAGTACTGTTCGTTAAACATCCCTGTCAAGCAGTTTTACCCAAAGAAGAATTTAAAAGTAGACTAAAAAGTGACACACTTGTTTTCAAAAAAAGCGACCATCTCATGCATTTGCTTTTGATGGAGGTTCGTGTGGATCTTTCTTTCTGAGTATTGTTTTGCATTTTGTTCTTTGTTTTTTGTTATCACATTGCTGTTTATTTTTCTTTGCTATCAGTTTCAGATTTACCTCTTATGGTTACTGGTAACCTTCAGAAAAGTTGATACGATCTCAAGGTGTTAAGTTTGTCAAATGAAAGGAAAGACACAGAATGACATGTTTATATTAATTCTGAGACTTAATGCTGTACAGTTACTGTTAAAACAATAACAAAAAGTTTTCAAACTCTTTTGTCAACAGTGTAAGAACGGAAACATAAATATCATGTCCACCCAGCATGCATACGTTTAAGTTCTGACATCCACAACATTATACTCTTATAACATTAAATAGATTTTAAACAAAAAGATTGTGTATGATTGTCAATGAAACAACTATCAAGAGACCAAATGTTATAGATATATTAAATAACGTGTAACATTTAAAAAGTCAAACTCAATTTTATGGCTTAATGTAGTACTTTTTTATATTACTATTCACAATATCGAACAATCTGCATATTCATGTCGATTCATTTAAACCATTGCTTACAAGTTTTAAATAATTTATTTAACATTATCTATGTATTGAAGTGCTATTGTTTGATATCAGAGCAACAATAAGCAAATCAATATTATACGTGAACACATTGTACGACGGGAAGCCAAACAAAAAATTGTCAGTACTTTATAATTATTTTTGTATATTGAAATCTTTTAAAATTTGAACGTAACCCTTCATAAAAAGTCAAAGTCAAAAACTGAAAATAGCAATACAATATTAAACGGAAATAAATGCCTATTTTGCGACAGTTTATATTTGCTTTATTTAATAATTTTACGAACTCCATCACGAGTTGGTTGACCGTTATGATGGAAAATTTGTTTTACACATGACGAACGATATGTTCCAGTTGTAGTAACCCCAATCACGTCCCGAGTTTCCCCAATGTGATTGTTCGATAATGTGAATCATGTTACACAAACCTACTTCAAATGAGCTTTGTATTTTATACTTTTTTCGAATTATCACCGTCATTAGTAACCAAATATACACACACAGTGGTTACTCTCGCTGAATGATTAACCGCATCAGTGTTTTCTAATCATAACGCCTTTATAAATGTGTTTGCTTTACGATTACAAAGTATAACTGATTTGACTATGTAATCGTTTGTTTTCAATAGATGTTTATTTCATTATTGATTACAATAATGTTTTATACTTAATTATTACATGTTACATTTTTTTATTCAGTCCAAGATAATAATGATGAGGGTTTAGTTTCCACAACGACACAAAAACGTCAAATTTACGAAAACCATTTCGTCCTTATTTTGTAGATATTTTCCCCGAGTGAGTTCTCGGACATTGCTTTGCAAAACCATAGCTTAACTAATCTTCACCGAGCTCCTAATTTTACGCATGTTTCCGTAAATGGGCAACAACTTAAGGGCATATGATACAGTTACAGGGGAGAAAATGATGTTGCTAACGTAAAATGTTATTTTAGCGACGTCAAACTGTGACATATCGGGAAAAGATATTTTTTTCGACTGATTTTTATCATTAAAACTGATTTAACTTGAAAACGAGTTCATCGACCCCTCTTTTTTAAAATGTCATTTGGTTTGATTACGTTTGAAGATTATTTGTACCAAATTTCATGAAAAAGTCAATGATGCAATTTTTTAAAATTTGACAAATATACAGAAAAAAAGTTTTTTTCTACATTCATGAACATTTGATAAATTTAAGTTATTTCTAAACAAAATATTTCATTAATATAAGAATACTTAAATAAAAGAGAACTTATTAATAATTTCACAAAAAACAGCTTGTGTTTATCTTTTAAAACAAAAACGTTATGAAGTTGACTGTCCCTCTGGTATCTTTCGTTCCTCTTTTATGCATTTCTGTCAGTAGGAAAAATACGTCCACAAATCCTACTTTTGGGCAAATATCCGAAATTTCAACCTCATTTTACTCAAAAAGTAGCACATAGCCTATATATTTGAAATGGAAAAGTTCTCACCGTCAGAAATAAACTGTTGGATATGCAATTAAATAGACAAGGAGCAAATGTAAAAAGTAAAAAAATATTATTAAAACATGAATTATGATGATTTTAGTTTTTAAAACTATATTAAGTAAAGAATGTTGGAGAGGACCATAGTTGAATATGCACATAGATCTAGGTTAGCGACACAAGCTATTCGGAGACAATAGTATGCATATTACCATTGATAAATCAACTCCCTCGGGCAAAGTTGACTTTAGCAGTTCTAATTATTTTATGGTTCTGTTTCGTCAAAAAGTTCCTTTTTATGAATTTGTACGTCCTGTGGTTTTTAATGTTCAGTACTGGACGTTCCTGGTGAACTAAAAGTGGTTTTGATGCAAAAAAAGAAGTGTCATTTCTATTTGCTACCACTTGGCGACCACTCAGCTTCTTGTCCCTAGTGATATCACTAGCTAGGTAGTCATTGCTTCGATAATGACATGCATTTTTGCATTTTGCTTTCTAAACTTAATAAGAAACTATGGCTCAACTCCCTCAGGCATTGTTTATCGTAGATAAATTTGACTTTTTTTTTAATCTTATAAACAAAATTTTAACGTATTTATACATAACTTGCTTTAATATGGTTGTGTTTGGGGTAAGGTAAATATAGCAGAGCCCCCAAAGAGGTTAAGATGAGACGAACCCTGTCGATAAGTCATGCACATCTTACAATCTTTCCATGCAACAAAGATAGTTGATCTATTGCTTAACATATTTGAGAAAAAGACGTAACCAATTAAACTGAACATTGAAAAATCAACAAAGTGGAAAGGAATTAGTATAAATTGTATTAAACTTGTTTCCCAATCCATTATAAATAAATATGTTTAAACTAACAATGACAAAGAGTTCCAGGTCAGTTAAACCCTATCAGACAGAAATGTAAACCTAACAATAAATACAATAACCAAATATAGATCATATTGCTTATTGTACCTAAGAAACAATAGAACACAATGCAGTTAAGTTCAGATAACCCTGCCAGTCAAACATATACACCTAACAATCACTTATTACCGAAAACGAAAGTAAATTGTTTGCTTATAGTATGTTAAGAAATAATTTGCAAACATAAATCAGGAAAAAAAATCAAAAAAAAAAATCAATGCTTTAAATAAATATTTTAAATCAGTAAATGTTATAGAAATGCCTATCCTTTAATGACTAAGTGCAATGAAGTTAACAGGACATTAAGCAGGTACCATGCAGCGTATTACATATCAAACTTTGACGAGTTATAGATTTTATAATCAAATGCTTTTGTTTTAATTTTGCCTAGTTCATTTCAAATTTTACATTACCTGTTTACAAAATAATCTTCAGTTCATAAATCTTTTGTAATATTATAAAGGATGGATACAAACTGTTTATGAGCGTCACTGATGAGTCTTATGTAGACGAAACGCGCGTCTGGCGTAATAAATTATAATCCTGGTACTTTTGATAACTATTATAACTTCATATTAACTAAGTGTATAGCTTATAAAATGAATGTATAGAAAAGAAATTTTTATAAGAATAAGTGATATGAAAGCAAAAACAAAATTGACTGATTCTAGCCAAGACATTATGACATTATGTTCTTCTCACAAACAAGTTAAAACTAAGATATATCTTAAATACAGCATTCCATGACGAAGACATTATTTAACATGATGTTGCAAAAATATTTCACTACGGAAATAAATTTACAAACTGATATAACCGAAAGAATACGTCCATGTCGAAAGGTATTTTATGAAATAAAGTGAAGAAAATCATCCCGACGTTGAAAAAATGAAGGAAGATTTCATCTGAAATACAATATGGTTCTGACATCAAAAATGCATTTCTAATTGACCCAACAAAAGAGCGATTAAAACCATATGAACGTAATTTATCGCTTACGTTAAATATGTTTTTTAATTCGCTAAAACATTGCCTCTTTAATTTTTAATTTAATAAACTTTACTTCCAAAATTGGAAATATACCTTTAGGTTAAAATGAAGTAATTATTTGCATTGCCGACAATGTTTGTAAATATTCTTTACTTTTTTGTGTACTTGTTACTGAATAATGTACAGTAAAAAAACCAATCGTGCGATAAGATAACATAAGATATACAAAGGAATTACCTTCATACACATTATCTATACTATGCCAATTAATTAGTCATTTTTTTTTATTTTTGTGTATTTGAAAACAAGGGAAAAGATGAAGATATCGTTTAGATAAATAATGTCAACCTACCATACCTTTACTGGTACATGACAAGACATAAATGAAGGCATCAAAGTGTTACTAAACACCAACCATTGATTCTATACTAATATTAAAAGAGAAAAGCCAGGCAAAATTTAACCTTCAAATCTCTAAGAGGACAAGCAAGCGTTAAGCATTTTTATATAGAAGCAACAACAGTTTACTGATTATGATTTATTATTCATTCATAAGCATAAGCAAAATCATCTAACATATGTTGCTATTGGATTGATTATAAGAAAAAAGTTTGTTACAAAAATTGGCATTTAGCGAGGGGCGGTATTGATGTTTGTTCAATTTCACAAATGATTATACCAATGATCATATCTTATAATTTAGAATATACAAACAAAGGTCAGTGAAAACAACTAAAATTGAGGAAATCACATGAACTCTACATGTAGCGAGACAGGGTATGTCGACAGTATAGGTAACTAATCATCAACCAACCTTCGCCATGCAAATCTTCATATACTGTCAAAATAGTTATCAAAGGTACCAGGATTATATTATAGTACGCCAGACGAGCGTTCGTCTACATAAAACTCATTAGTGACGCTCATATAAAAATCGTTATAAAGCCAAACAAGAACAAAGTTGAACAGCATTGAGGATCCAAAATTTCAAAAAGTTGTGCCAAATACAACTAAGGTAATCTATGCCTGGGATAAGAAAATCCTTAGTTTGTCAAAAAATTCAAAGTTTTGTGAACAGGAAATTCATTAAAATGACCTCCTAATTGATATTCATGTCAAAAATTGACAATAGGGAGACCGACACAATCGGTCAATTTACAGACCAGACGAACATTCTGGTACTAAAAAATCTCAGACCGCAAACGTATGTCTTCTATGTGCTGAAACACAAACACATTGAATCGACCGACCAATTCGTGATGGTAACCATAAAGCAACCATATTTAATATATCTGATTTCATAAGTACAAACAGTTAAAGAAAATGATATTTTTATTGAATCAAATTAGCAATCAAAATGAAACATTCAGATCCCATAGCAATTTGTTTTTACATCAAAGGGTATACTAGCACGCAAACACTCGCTGTAATCAGTCGAAATCTTTGATAAACCTTAGATAAAAATATAACAATGAAGCAATTGCAGACATATAAACATTACGTTTAAATTAACAATTTAAAAGAAGGAGGTGTTATATAATTTTCTTAGAGACAACAGAGTCAAAATGACGCAGATTTAGCAACTATATGTCACCGTATGGCCAAAAAAAAAGAACAGAACCAATACCGTATAGTTGGCTTACAGTCAAAAAGTCAAATGTGTTATTTGTAAATGGGTATTCAGCACTGAGGACTGAGGAAGTTTTTTTGAAATATAATGGTTTTCCTCTGATGACATGTACCCATAAACTATTTTATTGAGTTTTATATCATTATTTGTAACATTACAACTTGTTTTAATGACTCTAGATTAGGATTCAAACATAATAAAACTTATAATGTTTGTAAGTTAATGTATCAATTTTATAAGCATCATGAATAATACATGGACTAAGGAAATATAATAAAATTCGATGTCAGAAAATTTGATTTAAGTATAATATTTGAACGTTAAATCAACAAGTTTATTCACGCTTTCATGTCAACTGAAGCACAAAATACAAATAAGTGAAACTTTACAACCATGGTTGTATAAATATATAAATAGAAGGGAAGTGTTTTTTATGTTAGTCAAAATATTCTGGTTATTTCCAATTTGCAAAACCACGATTAAGAAGTTTTGTTGATCGATTGTAAAAAATAATAATAATAATAAAAAAAAAAATCCCGAACTCAAAAATTCACAAAGGGGAAATTCCATAAAAACTGACATAATCAATCAACCAAAAGAACGAGTGGAAAACAACTATTATATTCCTGTCACACTCATGTTCACCTGTCTGTAAATAATCAATCAACCAAAGAAACGAGTGGAAAACAACTGTTATATTCCTGTCACACTCATGTAATCAATCAACCAAAGGAACGAGTGGAAAACAACTGTTATATTCCTGTCACACTCATGTTCACCTGTCTGTAAATAATCAATCAACCAAAAGAAAGATTGGAAAACAACTGTTTTATTCCTGTCACACTCATGTTCACCTGTCTGTAAATAATCAATCAACCAAAGAAACGAGTTGAAAACAACTGTTCTATTCCTGTCACACTCATGTAATCAAAAAACCAAAGGAACGAGTGGAAAACAACTATTATATTCCTGTCACACTCATGTTTACCTGTCTGTAAATAATCAATCAACCAAAGGAACGAGTGGAAAACAACTATTATATTCCTGTCACACTCATGTTCACCTGTCTGTAAATAATCAATCAACCAAAGAAAGGAGTTGAAAACAACTGTTCTATTCCTGTCACACTCATGTAATCAATCAACCAAAGGAACGAGTGGAAAACAACTATTATATTCCTGTCACACTCATGTTCACCTGTCTGTAAATAATCAATCAACCAAAGAAACGAGTGGAAAACAACTATTATATTCCTGTCACACTCATGTTCACCTGTCTGTAAATAATCAATCAACCAAAGAAACGAGTGGAAAACAACTGTTATATTCCTGTCACACTCATGTAATCAATCAACCAAAGGAACGAGTGGAAAACAACTGTTATATTCCTGTCACACTCATGTTCACCTGTCTGTAAATAATCAATCAACCAAAAGAACGATTGGAAAACAACTGTTTTATTCCTGTCACACTCATGTTCACCTGTCTGTAAATAATCAATCAACCAAAGAAACGAGTTGAAAACAACTGTTCTATTCCTGTCACACTCATGTAATCAATCAACCAAAGGAACGAGTGGAAAACAACTATTATATTCCTGTCACACTCATGTTCACCTGTCTGTAAATAATCAATCAACCAAAGGAACGAGTGGAAAACAACTATTATATTCCTGTCACACTCATGTTCACCTGTCTGTAAATAATCAATCAACCAAAGAAACGAGTTGAAAACAACTGTTCTATTCCTGTCACACTCATGTAATCAATCAACCAAAGGAACGAGTGGAAAACAACTATTATATTCCTGTCACACTCATGTTCACCTGTCTGTAAATAATCAATCAACCAAAGAAACGAGTTGAAAACAACTGTTCTATTCCTGTCACACTCATGTAATCAATCAACCAAAGGAACGAGTGGAAAACAACTGTTATATTCCTGTCACACTCATGTTCACCTGTCTGTAAATAATCAAACAACCAAAGAAACGAGTTGAAAACAACTGTTCTATTCCTGTCACACTCATGTAATCAATCAACCAAAAGAACGATTGGAAAACAACTGTTTTATTCCTGTCACACTCATGTTCACCTGTCTGTAAATAATGGGTTGGTCAATATTGTCAGCTGTGAAATAACATTAGTATTAAGAAATATTCCCAACATCAATTTTGAGTAAACGACTAGTATTTTCCTTTTGTTTATTTTTTTTTCATCCTAGTCTCTTCCGTTAACTTCTCTTAATAAACTGTACTCATTATTGAAATATAAATAAATGTAGCGGTTACAATCTTTATTGTCAACACATATTCATCTTTTAAATGTTGTTTATTTATTTCATTTTGCGGATGCTGTATAATTCCTACCAGAGAGTCAAGGCAATCATAAAATTTCTATTGGAAAAATATTATGATGCAGACATTTGCAAATGGATAGTGGAAGAATACAATATTTTGATTCATATCAAATCCGGAGATTAGAAAACACAAAGTAAGCTTACTTAGGATATAACAAAGGCAAATAATCCTTAGTTGTAACAATAATTTTGATTCTGCAACAACTATCGGAAATTCAACAAATTTTCTTTTTGTTCATTTGTTATTTTAATAACGTAAAGAGGATTATCTATGTATTAGAGATGGAAGAAATGGGAATCATAAGATAGTTACATAACAAGCAGAAGAGTATAGTAAAACATGAGTTAAACATTACCAACAGAAAAAAAGTAAAAAAAAAACCAACAATACCAAACTTCGAGGAAAATTATAAACAGAAAATCAGTAAGCAAATTGCAAAATCAACAACTCAAACATATCAAATAACTGTCCTATGTCTTACTTGGTGCTGGCATTTTTTAATTTTGACAATGCTGGATTTAACATAGTTTTAAAGCTAGAAAACCCCTCACTTGTACGACAGTCTCATGCAATTCAATAATATTGACAACGATGTGTGAACAAAATAAACAGACATAATAGGTAAAAATGTGTTTCCCTCAGTTTAAGTTTGTAATCCGGATTTGTGTTCACTCAATCGATTTATGACTTTTGAACAGTGGTGTACTATGGTTGCCTTTATTTTTTTTTATTATGTGACACATTTACCTTGAATATGCATGTCATTTTTGCCAATGGACGTGAAGCAATCTACAATCAATCAATCATTTATGAAATATAAAAAAAACTTTGATTGAATTTGTTTGTATTTTATTTTGTATTGAATCTATGATACCACATAACATTTTTTTTCATCTTTTCTTACGTGTCCTTCAAAAGAGGGGCGAAAGATACCAGAGGGATAGTCAAACTCATAGATCGAAAATAAACTGAAAACGCCAAGGATAAAAATGACAAAGACAAACAGACAAATGACTCTACCGTTCAAAACTTTATACCTCCCTATTTTGATAACATAGAACCACCCATAATTTCACACACATACAAAAAAACAGCAGAAGTTTAATTTTTAATTATACGTCGGTTACATCAGACGTGAATATAGATAATAATACTCCCTTAACTTGAAACTGTGAATCGTCGAAGTTCAGATATGTTCCCTTTGGCCATATTATTACAGGGGACCTCAATATTGTCCAGGACAGAGAGGTTAAAAACTTTTTGAAAAAAGGACCAAAATATCGTCCTCTATCTAAAATAGATTGGAAAGAGTGTCGTCAAGTCACCAAAGATGTTTTGTAAAAAGTGGTGTAAACGGGAAAAATCTGATAAAAAATCTCTTGATTCTTATAAGTGTATGAATGTGGAAGGTAAGAGAATATCACATTCTAAAAATAATTTAGAAGTAAATAATAGAGTACATAATACACCTATTTCCAGAATAAGAAATAAACTTCAAGAACTTTCAAAGCGGTTTGTGTTTGTACCGGCCGACAAAGCAGCCAAAAATGTGGTGGTGATATGCCGTAAATACTACACTAACTAAACATTTAAATATCGTTTCATCTCGGCCTCTAGTAAGTGTTCTACAACTTATCTTTCAGTGCTTTTAACAGTTCATTATAGTTATCAAAAGTACCAGGATTATAATTTAGTACGCCAGACGCGCATTTTGTCTACATAAGACTCATCAGTGACGCTCATTTCAAAATAGTTATCAAGCCAAACAGGTACAAAGTTGAAGAGCATTGAGGATCCAAAATTCCGAAAAGTTGTGCCAAATACGGCTAAGGTAAAATTGAGAATGGAAAGGTAATCTATTCCTGGGACAAGAAAATCCTTAGTTTTTCGAAAAATTAATTTTTTTGTTTATTAAAATGACCATGTAATTGATATTCATGTCAACACCGAAGTGCATTAACTACTATTAAAGAGCTTATCATAAACTATTGAAATAAAATATATGAACATAGTGGTATAAATAAAGGCAACAGTAGTATACCGCTGTTCAAAACTCTATGGACAAAAAACAAAATCGGGATAACAAACCAAAGCTGAGGGAAACTCATTAAATATAAGAGGAGAACAACGACGCAACATTTAAATGTAACACACACAGAAACAGACTAAGTATTAGACAAAATCCGATGAGAATAACAAATACAACATCAAAACCAAATACATGAATTTGGGATAGAAAATTACCGTGACACGTCTTATATTAATGTAAATTCACACTAAAATATAAGAGAAAACAAACGACACAACGGAAACACAACGTAAAAATGTTACACACACAGAAACGAACTATAATATAACAATGGCTATTTTCCTGACTTGGTACAAAGAAAAAAATAAATATTAATAAATAAAAATTATACCATTTTTGGAGTGTAAAAAAATCTTTGGATGTTTTAGACAAATTAAGTGCTTTTGATGGTCCTTTTGATTCTGTTGACAGTTTTGATTTTTCTACTCTTTACACTACACTTCCACACTATCTTATTAAACAAAAGTTTTCCTATTTAAATAAATGGTCGTTTGGTAAAGCTGAATGCAAATATATTTGCTGCAACTCATTTAAAGCCTTCTTCTCTAATAAGAAAGGTAAATATGCTAGATATACTTACTAGAGGTGTGATGAGATGATTGAAGCTGTTAATTTTCATCCTTGATAATATTTATGTACGTTTTGGCAACAAAGTTCATCGACAGGCTGTAGGTATCCACATTGGCACTAATTGTGCCCCTTTAATAGCAGACTTGTTTTTGTACTGTTTCGAATCACAGTTTGTGACTAAACTCAGTAAAGACCCGTCGAAATTGCATTTAATTGATAAATTCAACAACACATACCGTTATTTTGATGATATTTTTTCGTTAAATAATCAAGAATTTTCTCAATATACTGCTGAAATTTACCCCATGGAACTAAATTTAAATAAATCAAATTTATACGATAATAACTGTCCTTTCCTGGATTTAGATATTTCTGTTTTAAACGGGAAACTCCACACTAAAATTTACGACAAAAGGGACGATTTTTCGTTCCCTATTGTTAATTTTCCATTTTTAGATGGTGATGTTCCTTAGGCACCATCTTACGGAGTTTATATTTCACAACTATGTCCGTGTCTGTTGTGACGTTTTTGATTTTAACGAACGCAATCTATGAATTACTGGTAAATTATTGAACCAAGGATATCGTTACCATAAATCATTTAAAACCTTTTCTTAATTTTTCCATAGATATAAAGAGTTGGTTTTGAAGTTTGGTTGTACCTGTAGAAAACTTATTTCAAACGGGATAGCCCATCCTCATTTTTATGGAAATGTTGTTAACCGTGCTAGGAAATTTAGAAATGATCCTTGTAAACTTATCGCTCCGTTAAATAAACTTATTCTAAAAAGTTACCAATTTTACACTGTAATAAGATCATTAAATATTGTTTTTATTTGTATAAATATTGATTTTGTTATCAGTAAATTAAAAGCAAAATAAATATTACTAGTATGTTATATACATACACACATTCATGGATCTACAATCTGTTGTAACTTGGCATTGCACAAGGTCATGTTTTTCTCTGACTGTTTATGACGTCGTTACACTTAATCCATTGTAATTTGGATGTGTACGGATTGATAGTTCAGTCTCAGATGCATGATGTTTTTATTAGTGGTTAGTGGCTTTTAACTAGCTGTCAGATAACTGCGAGTACTCTCAGATCTGTTCCTAGTGTCTTTTTGTTGTCAGGATGTACAAATACCCGGCCACGTCCAATTGTATTTTTGTCCATCTGATGAGTTAAGCCTTTTTTAACTGCTTTTTATAGTTCGTTCTTATGTTGTACTGTTATACCACTGACCCAGGTTAGGGGAGGGTTGGGAACCCGCTAACATGTTTAACTCCGCCACATTATTTATGTATGTGCCTGTCCCAAGTCAGGAGCCTGTAATTCAGTGGTTGTCGTTTGTTTATGTGTTATATATTTGTTTTTCGTTCATTTTTTTTTATATAAATAAGGTCGTTAGTTTTCTCGTTTGAATTGTTTTACATTGTCATATCGGGGCGTTTTTTAGCTGACTATGCGGTATGGGCTTTGCTCATTGTTGAAGGCCGTACGGTGACCTATACTTGTTAATGTCTGTGTCATTTTGATCTCTTGTGGACAGTTGTGTTCTTGGCAATCATATCACTTCTTCTTTTTTATAAATAAAATTTTCTAAAAGCTATCTTTTCGTATTCTATTTTACAATTCTATTTTACAATTCTATCATTTAGTTTAGCTTCTAATCGCATAATGTATAATCCATACAAAATGTGTCATTTTGTCACAACCTGTAGCTTGAAAAAATGCACGGTCTCCTATCATTTTTTTTTTAATTTTTGTACTTAATATAATAGACACTACGTTTTGGCAAAGTATGAACAAATTCTATCATTTTTAATTTAGACACCATACCACCTTAAGATGGTACCTGATAATTGTTTTTATCTTCTTTTATAGAAACGATACTTTCATTAATAACTGTTGGGTTACATACGATGTTGTATTCTAAAAACACTAAATAGTCTCACCGGCCTTTCTGATGAACTAGCACCACTATATATCGCAAGCACACGCCCAATCAGGCACATATATACTAGTACAACCAATCACATAAAACTTTGGAGCATTAAACCAATAAACAAATGAAACATTCAATAGTAAAAGTTGTGGAAAATCTCAGAATAACTTTTAGTACAAACACATGATTTATATTATGAAAATTGAAAATGATTATCATCAGCGAACTATTTATATTATGCCGGAAACGGAACACTGTCAGTTGGGAAATACATTTGGTTATCTTTGGTGGATTTTTAATAAGGAAGTTTTAGTAGAAACTGTCAAATGCATTTTCAAAACTTTTTCGTCGATGTTTTATTTTAATTACAAGTAGATATTTCCCCAATGTCCAATTAAATCGTCATGCTTTGATCTGCCATTATGTATCATGAAAGTTCAGCCCATTAAACAATTTTATGACAAACAGTTCTATTTTCAATGTAATGAAAGGACAGATGTCTTCTTTTATAATCAGATTTGACAGCCCTCAAATAATAAATATAAAAAAAACAGTTATGTATACAGCATATAACATATTATAGCAGTTTGTTTCACAACACGCGATGAAGAGACATGCTAAGAATTTATTTTTATTAACAAATACAAATATACCATTAACACCAACAAGTCCTAGGAGTTGGTAAAAAAAAAAACGGATAACGTTGTTTAAAATTTTAACATTATTAATCAAGACAAATAAACATTCCATTACACATTATTTCTTATGAATTTAGTCTCATTTCTTGGTAATAAGTGTTATGGCAATATTTGCAGATGTCAATATATAAATATATTTGGTACATGATTCATTGAATAAAATAAATGACCTTTTGGAAGGTGTGGGTTGTTTTCAAGATATTTCTTTAAAAAAATCTAAGTCTGACTGAGTGACGATATTCCTATATCCAACTTTTCTATCATCTTATATCATGAATTAACTTGAAATATCAATTATTATTCACTGTTTGGAAGTTGCAATCGGATGATTAATGTATCCTGTCATAGTGATATGCATTATTGTGACACGAGTTTTATGTCAGCACAGTAGTTATAGATAGTGATTGACTGTTTGTATGGACTGTCTAATGGAGCGATGAATGAACTCTAATGTGATTAAGCAGCAGCCAAACATTTTCCTGAGTAGTACTTTCCACACTTTTTGTCAATATACACGCATATATGTATATGTTTTTGATTTATTGACAAACCTTAAAGTGAGAGAAACAATACAACCATAAATAAATGAAAAATATCAACATCGAAACGAATCTTATCAACTTACAAGTTGTTAGTGTAGGGATGTAACCAATGAGGGACTTTAAATGTTATTTGAAAATTCACCAAATTTGAGCATAAAGGCTACTTAGAAATGCAAGATCAAACCCGATTTTTATTTTATATTTAAAAGTATAATCTTGACAGAGATCGTTTGGTTCAAGATCATAGAATTATTTGATAGTAAGGAGAATGACAATGCCTTTATCGTCAGATGATAAAAGCGCTTTAAGCTTCAGTTAACCGCAAATAATTCTATCTTTTTTATTTTCATTCTTCAAATCGCATTTGTCACTCATATTTTACGTCGAGATATTACGTCTCGGCAACAATTTATAACACAAAGGAGAGTTTATTGGGAGAATAACCTGAAACTAATATTTATAATAACAGATATAAAACAGCAACTCAAATGAACTAAAAACACATCTACATATCAACATACAGTCGTTACCACAAGATATTTTTTTTATACAATACGTCTAGTTTAAAATGCCCTTTACCTTACATTCGATAATATGAATCATTATTTCGAGTTTTTTTGTCTATACGCCATCACACCAACCATCGAGATGACCTCCAATTACTGTCGACGTTCATATTACCCGAAAGAAAAACAAATGGAAATAGATAGCGAGCACGTGCAAATGGATATTTTCATCTGGTGTACTAATATAGGTTGAAAACAAAATGTTACTCATTGTTTTACTTGTGTTAGAAATTCTTGTTTCACTTTTAATGTTGACGTTATTTTCCTTTTAAAAATTAGACACGCCTAGTACATTCGTATCCATCTTCAGCGAAGAGGTTAAGTTGTACGTCAAATAAATACGTGTTCGATTAAATTGAATTATTGACTTGCAAGTCAATGAAACTTTTCGCTTCTAATGATACTTTAAACAAAAAAATCTATATGATTTTATCTGAATCGTAGCTAATGCTCTTTTAAGGGACATGTGATAAGAGGTGATATTAATAAACAAACGAGCTTTAAGACCATCAACATATACACGAAATTGTATACCGAGGTTAAATTATTTTTTAGCACTCGCTTTACTATTCCAATACGATCGTGTTAGAATATTTTTAATTTTATTTATCCAAACAATAAAAGAATCTGATATTTGGATTTATTTAGATGAACCCGTCCATGGAATGATACATTCAGGTCCCAAATGATATGATTGCAGAAAATGTTATTTGAATACGATAATACTTCCTTTTATCATTAAATGTCATCCAAGTTCATTTGCAGAATAATTACAACTCCAAACGCATCATGATTGAAGTAAAAACTAAAATCACAAAAATATCTAACTCCGAGGAAAATTCAAAACGGAAAGTTCTTAATCAAATTGCAAAATCAAAAGCTCAAACAAATCAAACGAATGAATAACAACTGTTATATTCCTGATTTGTTACAGGCATTTTCAAATGTAGAAAATGGTAGATTAAACCTTGTTTTATAGCTAGCAAAACCTCTCATATGTATGACAGTTGCTTTAAATTCTATTACATTGACAATGAAATGTGGACAAAACAAACAGACATAAAACGTTAAAATATTTCATGAGTGTGTCTTCTTATATTTTTCTATGGAGGAAATAAGCATAAAAGATGATATATAAATGTTGAATAATACGTAATTAGTTATCAAAGGTACCAGGATTATAATTTAGTACGCCAGACGCGCGTTTCGTCTACATAAGACTCATCAGTGACGCTCATATCAAAATATTTATAAAGCCAAACAAGTACAACGTTGAAGAGCATTGAGGATCCAAAATTCCAAAAAGTTGTGCCAAATACGGCTAAGGTAATCTATGCCTGGGATAAGAAAATCCTTAGTTTTTCGAAAAATTCAAGCTTTTGTAAACAGGAAATAATTAATAATTGCACTCAATAAACAATCAATTTTATTAACAGCTCTTAAATTTTTGTAAGATTATGTATGACATATTCATGATGGGGCTATCCTGTTGTCATTTTTTTTTTATTTTGCAAGAAATATCCATAAGTTTCCTGCCAGAGATTTCAAATTTTGAGGAAATATATCCTTTGTACAATAATATAATGCATATTAAAGCATAACAACGGACAGAAGCAATTGCTAAAACTTAGGTCCACTGAATAGATCAACAAAGGAAATTAATGATAGGTCTATAATTTTTTTTTATTTATCAAGTATTAAAATCGGATTAAGACGTTTCTTTGTTGTTTTCCCTAGAACGTATTATAGTTTGTACTCAGCCTTGAAGAAAGAACATTAAAGCAATGCTCTTTTGATAATTGTGTGTTTGTTGCTGTGCATGTGTCATGCCAACTTACAAATAAATGTTTTGCATGATTTCGGTTTGTTATCATTTGTATCTTGTTAATTGATTTTGGACATTTATATATCGGTTATTTACTGTTGTATTTAGTTTCCCTATTATACTCAGCTCTTTAATCTAACGTTTGTTGCATGCAACAAAAAGTAAATAAAATTCAAATGACAATTTTGTTTTCTTCAAAACACCTTCTATCATTGCCAAACACTCATTCATCTACCAAGCGATAGTGTAAAGTAATCAGTCAAGCTGATCTACTATACGGTTCTAACAAAGTAACTAGATAGTAAGGTTTAAATAATTTTAGTTTCAGGAAATTGCAAATGGATTTTAGGTGCATATAATTACTAAGTGCATAAAAGTGGGGTTATTTTAGACTACATGTCGTAAATCTAAATCTTAATTGATGTAGCTTGAAAATTATGCAGCATACTCTTTCTTGTGTAGTAGGAGAGCAATGAGACTAAAGTACTACCAAACATTTTACATTTAAAGGAAATGCGCGAATAAACAAGCATGGATGGAAAGAGTATTATTCATAAGTTTTTGCATTACTTAAAAATCCTTGGAAAACAGATCATCCGCACAATATACCCACAGAATTGCTTGGATCTTCAGGTATATGAAATAGTTTAAAGATAGAAACTGGTTAATAGTGTATCCGTTTTCATGCTGTCTCTAGTTACCACTTCAGTTTAATCATGTATATCTATTATATATTCATTTTATAAAATTTACTGTTTGCAAAAGTATGAATTATTCTGGATAATAAGGATGTTCTTGTCCCAGGCAGGGCCGTATTGGTCAAAACTTTTTTAGGAAATTTTGGTCCTCGGTTATTTTCAACTTTGTACTTGTTTTGGCTTTCAAACTTTTTCATCTCAGCGTCGCTGGTTAGTCTTGTGTGGACGTGGCGCGCGTCTGGCGTATCCTTTTTTTTTAACCTGGTACATTTTGTTGGCTAGTATTCGTTTGTTTCTCTGTTCTATATTTTCTCCTATTCATTTGTATTGTAGTCCTGTCATGTAACGTTGTCATTTATAATTAACATTGCCATAACGGCGGGAGGTTTGGCATGCCACAAAACCAGGTTCAACCCACCATTTGTTTCTTAAAATGCCCTGTACAAACACAGAAAAATGGCCATTGTTATATTTTAGTTCGTTTCTGTGTGTGTTACATTTTAATGTTGTGTTTCTATTGAGTCGTATTTCTCTTATATTTGATACGTTTCCCTCAGTTTTAGTTTGTAACCCGGATTTTTTTTTCTCGATTTATGAATTTCGAACAGCGGTATACTACTGTTGCCTTTATTTAAAAAGGATGAGTCACTGATACATAGAGCAGAAGGTCAAACGAACGAATTAATCAACAAACGAGACCGCAATTGCTATCTTCCTCTGCTCAACCAACTGTGAATAAAGTAGGTCCAAAACAATTAGCAAAGTAAATATTACAAGTACTTACAAACAATCAACATTTATCATAAAAGTGTGGTAACAACAAAAGTTTGAGAAATGTATACAAACACGAACAAATATTGTGATAATTTTGATATACTGCTATGATATAACACATACACAAAAATACAGCAATGTTTGTGGCAATTCCCTGGGCTTTTACGTAAAGGAGAACCATTTTGATGTTTAAAAATAAGATGGCAAGGAAATATTTAAAAGACATCCTGTGTCTAAAATATGAGAAAAATGTAAGCATAACAAACTACAGTAAATGGGGAAAAGAAATAGATATATCCGGTCAAAAATAAAAGACCAAGATGTATATAAACGAGTAAAAGCTCAGTCTCAGAGACGCCGTAAAACAATTAAGTATCTGACATCACCAATCTTCATTGACCCCCACCCTCAACACTAAAATGTGCTATGTTTGAAGAACAATTTTAAGCTCCATTTGCTTCAATAGACAAAAATGATATATGGTTTTACTAAATTAACACTTATACCTTTTCAGTATCTTGTACTTTTAAAGAGGTCAAATTACAAGACAAAATAGGGTTCTTTCTTTCTATTACTGCAATGAGCATTGGAATTGATGACAATACCTTAATGACATAATTATCATCTTTTTTAAATTTTGTATCATTTATATTCTATTGCTATTAATATGCTGTCAATATTTAGGCTAATGAATTCATAAACTGACGCACATTATTTAATGAAGTAAACATTTTTCGTTTTATTAGTGAATATGTACTAACTAAGGCCAAATCAAAAAGTATTGGAAACGTGATATCTGCAATTATCTTCACTATTTTATGTCATGCGAACAGTTATCAATATATCAAATATGTTCGGACTAGTGATACCGTGGTCTAAGAAGGTACGTATATCCGTTAATGGTCGGATATAAATGTCCTCTTTCCTATTTTCTTATCTGATAAATTAATTTTGCAAGTTTAAATTGAATATCTCAGTCAAATATTATCATTTTAAAACTGACGTTCAGTTTCCCACCATTTTTCTTCGATTTCAATCGATCGACTGGATATGACCAAAATGTACTTATCCGAGAGTGTCTTAGTACAGCTTTTTTATGGACTTAATACTTCCTTGTGGTAAATTAAAACAGATAATAAATAAAGGTATTCAATGCATAAATTTAATCCGGGAAATAAGTTTCCTATGGATGAATTAGTTCGTATACTGATTATAACTGATTTCATTTCTCACTAAGGACAACATTTCCTGTCGACAAATATTCCAATTTATCAAAATACTGTTTCCAACAAAACACATGTAAGTATTTACAGGTATATGATGAAAACAGATAGTAAGCCGACTTTTACTGTTCATAGAAACTGTAAAAAGTATTAACATGTACCATGTTCTAGGTCAATAAGTTGATGAAGATTCATTGAAACTTTTTTTGCATTTGTGTGTTCACTTAGGGACACGTATACGGGATTCTAAACTTTTTTTCCGGTCAGTTACCTATATAACCTTTCACAGAATATACAAGAATTCATAAAGTTCCACAAAACTGTTTGTCCTATGGCCTAAAACCAAACGACTATACAGTTGATTGATTGCAAGAAGAAAAGAACAAATACAACTGATTTTTTTCGCAAGACCGCATTATGTGGTAAATAATTTTATTAATAAAACACGGATATTCAATTTAAAAATTTACGGTTTCAGGTCAAAAAAATAATTAATTAATGTGGCTCTTAGAGCTTGACAATATTCGTAATTTCTATGAAAATATTTTTATTTAAATCTATGGGAACTATTTGAAAATTCTGTAAATGTTACTTGTAAAATAAACATTGAGTTCGATGGGCTGTTTAATGTTATCAGAAAATTCTAAAACGAAAGTCCATTTTTAAGCAAATGGCAAAATCAAAATCCCAAACTTGGAAGGGCATTTTCTTTTGTAGAAAATTGCGGATAATACCTGGTTTTATAGCTACCCAAATCGCTCACTTGTATGACAATCGCATAAAATTTCATTATATTGACAACGATGTATGAACAAAACAAACAGACAAATAATAGGTAAAAAATGTCCCAAAAAAAGGGTACAGCACTCAACATTGTGTTATAATCTTAATCACTACAAAAACAAGCAAATATGTCAACAAAAATTCAAATAGACCAAGCAGCAATAAATTACTTCGTATCAAAGAGTTACAACAAAAAATAGCATCAATATGTAACTTCGTATCATAAGTTACAACAAAAAATAGCAGCAATATGTAACTTCGTATCATAAGTTACAACAAAAAAATAGCAGCAATATGTAACTTCGTATCATAAGTTACAACAAAAAAAACCAGCAGCAATATGTAACTTCGTATCATAAGTTACATAAAAAAATAGCAGCAATATGTAACTTCGTATCATAAGTTACAACAAAAAAATAGCAGCAATATGTAACTTCGTATCATAAGTTACAACAAACAAATAGCTGCAATATGTAACTTCGTATCATAAGTTACAACAAAAAATAGCAGCAATATGTAACTTCGTATCATAAGTTACAACAAAAAAAATAGCAGCAATATGTAACTTCGTATCATAAGTTACATAGAAAATAGCAGCAATATGTA